>NC_045436.1:78564042-78671258 GCF_002776525.5 Piliocolobus tephrosceles | reverse complement strand
TTTTTTTTTGAGACAGTGTCTTGCTCTGTTGCTCAGGCTGGAGTGCAGTGGCATGATCTCAGCTCACTGCAACCTCCACCTCCTGGGTTCAAGCGATTCTCGTGCCTCAGGCTCCCAAGTAGCTGGGATTATGGGTCCATGACACCATGCCCAGCTAATTTTTGTATTTTTAGTAAAGACAGGGTTTTGCCATGTTGGCCAGGCTAGTCTCAAACTCCTGGCCTCATGTGATCCACCCACCTTGGTCTCCCAAAGTGCTAGGATTATAGGCATGAGATGCCCTGTTGAAAATTCACATATAACTTTTGACTCCCCCAAAACTTAACTATTCATAGCCTACTGTTGACCAGAAGCCTTACCAATAACATAGTCTATCTATTAACACACATATTTTATGCATTCATGAAATACTTTTTTCTTAATCTTTTCAGTATTTCTACGCTATGCAGTTTGTGAGTTTTTTCAAATTGTTCTAAATCTCCAAAAAATTTTGCAAATATGTTTATATTTAAAAAGTCCATGTGTAAATGTGCCCACATAGTTCAAACACGTGTTGTTCAAGGGTAAACTGTATATAATAGTGTCCTATTAATGTCGCTTAAAACATGTTTAAGGAATTTTGGATCTTCCATTTTTATTTGCTTTTCATGTATTACCTGAACCCCATATATCCTCACTCAAACAGGAAGGCTAGGATAGTACTTCAGGCTCTGGGTATCAATGTCAAGTCAAACCTGAGTCCGACAGTATTAGAACTGCTTGGGTGTTCCCCTTTACAAAGTATGCAATTACACAAGTAAACAGCCAGAGATCATTTTTGGGTGAAGAACTGGGGAATCATTAACTCCATTGTTTGCCACAGTTCCTTTCTCCTGGCACCTAACTTCTTCAGTCAATGGATTTTGGGTCTAAAAATTGGCTCAGGTCCAGGAACTTGGCAGGAGATTGTGATGTTTTATTGGTACAACTGCCTATGGCCTCCTTATCATCCATCATTTATTTTTATTTTTTTTAGAGGCTGGGGCTCACCATGCTGGCCAGGTTGGTAGGCTCAGGCAATCCTGCCTTGGCTTCACAAAGTGCTGGGATTACAGATGTGAGTCACTTCACCTGGCCCTTATTTTTATTTATTTATATTTTTTCATAGTACAAATTGAATAGTACCCTTCTTGGCTACCCATCTATATTGCACCTAGAGACTCCATGTTCTCTTAACCATTTCCATAACTCTTCCATATGGGACAGGCCCCTTGGCTACTACATACTTTTCAAAATTATATCAGTATTCTTATCAGTCCTTATTTGTTTGTTTTGAGACAGAGTCTCACTCTGTCGCCTAGACTGGAGTGCAGTGGCACGATCTCGGCTTACTGCAATCTCCACCTCCCAGGTTTAAGTGATTCTCCTGCCTCAGTCTCCTGAATAGTTGGGACTACAGGTGCACGCCACCATACGTGGCTAATTTTTGCATTTTTAGTAGAGATGGGGTTTCTCCACGTTGGTCGGCTAGTCTCAAAACTCCAGAGCTCAAGTGATACACCCTCCTCAGCCTCGCAAAGTGTTGGGATTACAGGCGTAAACCACCACACCCAGCCCTTATCAATCCTTATTGATTCAAAGATTAACAACTAGAGAATCTATGTGAAGGGTTTATAAGTGCTTGTTGTATTGTTTCACATTTTTTGTAGATTTCAACATTTCCAAAATAACAGGTAATGAAACAAAGGTAAAGGTTGTGAATAAGTAAATATTGAAACTAGCAACAAGAATCATTAACAATACATTCTTAATTCCTTTAACACCCAACACTGATAAGTTGGCTGTGACATCTTATGCTGATACCACACTTTTGGAGAGGAACACGAATTCCATTATGTATAAACAGTCATAACTATGTATCCTATAAACTAATTCTATTGATGAAAAATTATCCTGAGGAAATCATCTAAATAGGAAAATACGTTTTTCATAAATGTATGCATTAGAACATTATAATAGCATAAGACGAAATTACCTGAATATGTAACCATTTGGAACTGATTAAGGGAACTGTGATATATCCACTCAGTAGAATATTCTGAAGCCACTAATGTTACCAGTGATGATGTGATGCACCAGGAAGAATACAATATTATTTTTGTAGTATTTCTGTCAAAATGACTGAAGAAACTGGCAAAATATGAATGTTGATTTTATGATTTTTATTTTAGATAAAACTACTATTATATTTCATGATTTCATTATTTGTATTACGGTGCTGTAAGAAAACGTCTTTATTCATAGGAGTAACATGTTGAAGTATTTAGAGGTAAAGGATCATCTTGCCTGCAACTTCCTCGCAAATGGTTCAGAAGTTATGAGATTAAGAGAGGCAATGCAACAAATTAATAATTGGTGAATTTATAAGGGCTTAGAAGAAGAGTTACTATTACAAGTATTCTGTAAGTTTAAATTTTTTCCAAAAAAAAAAAGTTTAAAAACTGTTATCCCATCTATAGGGAATGTCCAAAATGTTTGCAATAAGATGTCATGTGGAAAAAATGTAGAATTCAAAATTGTTTGTGCAGGCTGGGGGTGACTCATGCATATAATCTAAGAGTTTTAGGAGGCCGAAGCCGGAGGATCTCTTGAGCCCAGGAGTTTGAGACTAGCCTAGGCAACATAACAAGATCTTTTCTCTACAAAAAATAAAAAAAAATTAGCCAGGCATGGTGGCACGTTGTAGTCTTAACTACCATTCAGGAGGCTGAGGTGGGAGGATTGCTTGAGCCCCAGAGTTAGAGGCTGCAGTAAGCCGGGATTGTGCCATTGCACCCCAGCCTAGTAGTAGAGGAAGACCCTGTCTCTAAACAAACAAACAAAAACTCGTTGCACCCCATAATTGTAAAAGCATAAAGAGTTGGCACATGGATATATTAGAATAGAAGAGGCTTCCCTTAAAAATTTTTTTCTTTACTTTTTCTTTTTATTGATTTTCTTTTAAAAATCAAGGTGCCGGCCAGGTGCAGTGGCTCATATCTGTAATCCCAGCACTTTGGGAGGCCGAGGCGGGCGGATCATGAGGTAAGGAGATCAAAACCATCCTGGCTAACACAGTGAAACCCTGTCTTTACTAAAAATACAAAAAATTAGCCGGGCGTGGTGGCAGGTGCCTGTAGTCCCAGCTACTCGGGAGGCTAAGGCAGGAGAATGGCATGAACCTGGGAGGCAGAGCTTGCAGTGAGCCTAGATAGCGCCACTGCACTCCAGCCTGGGTGACAGAGTGAGACTCTGTCTCAAAAAAAAAAACAAAAAAACAAAAAAAACACCAAGGTGCCTTATTAGCCAGTAGGTAGTGCTTCAGTCTCATAAAAATCACCAAGGAAAGAGTAAACAAAAAACTAACTAGAATAATAAAACAATTTTTAAAATTCCAATTCTGCTCCAATCTTTTAATTTTCAAAATTCCTTGGTCATATTTGAGTACATCCCATGTTTTCAAGCAATGTCCTGAGTAGGTAATGGGAATTGGTATCTCTCAGACTGTAAAATTAAAATAAGGGTTCGCAGTGGCTCACGCCTGTAATCCCAGCACTTTGCGAGTCCGAGGCAGGTGGATCACGAAGTCAGGAGTTCGAGACCAGGCTGGCCATTTCTACTAAAAATACAAAAATTAGCCGGGCATGGTGGTGTGCGCCTGCAGTCCCAGCTACTCGATAGGCTGAGGCAGGAGTATTGCTTGAACACAGGAGGCGGAGGTTGCAGTCAGCCGAGATTGCACCACTGCACTCCAGCTTAGGTGACAGAGTGACACTCTGTCTCAAAAAAAAAAAAAAAGAAAAAGAAAAAAGTGTTTAAATGAAGCATTAATCATTAATGCAGGTCAAATATTTCAGTGAGCAAGTTTCAGTAGTTTATAACAATTAAAAGAAACCTGTTAAATTTTTCTGGACAATACTACTATCTGAATTTTATAAAAATAAGTAAATTTATTATTGATGGCAACTAAATGATATCTACAGTTTTTATCATTCAATAGATTCTATCCATTCACTATACTTTTCTGGGTTGTCCTACAGCAAGTACATGTTTTTAATGGTGTCTATCTTTCGTGCAGTTCCTGTAAATTTGCTATTAAAATACATTAAGGCTGAGCATGGTGGCTCACACCTGTAATACCAGCACTTTTAGGGGCTAAGGAAGGAGAATCACTTGAGGCCAGGAGTTTGACACCAGCCTGGACAATATAGCGAGGCCTCGTCTCTACAAAAACAATTTAAAAATTAGACAGGTGTGGTGGCACGTGCCTTGTAGCCCCAGCTACTTGGAAAGCTGAGGTGGGAAGATCTTCTGAGCCCATAAGTACAATGCTGCAGTGAGTTATGATCACGCCACTGCACTCCAACCTGGGTGACAGAGCAAGACCCCATTTAAACTACATTTTAAAAGAGTTCCTAATTCACAGGTCTCCATTGATATAGTTGGAGTACAAAGAGAGGCTCATGGCAATTCCTGGGGAAGGATGGTCAGTTACCCAGACAATACCTATAGGATAGCATTTCCTCAGAGAATCATCACAGTCTCAGGACTCAGAGAAAATCCAGTCCAGAGAAGTATCTTTCCCTTAGCCAAACTCATAGAGGGTAATTATGACAAGCCAACAAAGCAGAAAACCGAATACCATTTTTAAAATGGACTCTGAGCAATGTAACTATTATGGTCTGGATAGTTATGTTTTCTCATCAGCCCTACATGTAAACCAATATGGAAAGATATGTTTATCATATGGTTGCTTGATGAATCTGGAAGTCAAACAAGGTGAATTAGTCATACAGTTTGTGTCCTCAAGCAACTAACCCCAACAAAGGCCAATGGACCAGAGATTCATATTTTTGTGCCAAGGCACCCTGTCCCTGGGATAATGCTGGAGATGGATTACCAAATATTGTCATTCTAGGTTGTTCTTTTATAGATGTCAAGCAGCCAACTCCCACCTATTAACGTATTTCTTTCTTTGAGACACGGTCTTGCTTTCTTACCCAGGGTGGAGTGCAGTGGCATGATCATAGCTCATTGCAGCTTTGATCTCCTGGGATGGAGCCCTCCCATCTCAGCCTCCCAGGTAACTAGGACTATAGACATGTGCCACCATGCCTGGCTAATTGCTTTTTATTTTTTGTAGAGATGATGTCTCACCATGTTGCCCAGGCTCATCCTGAACTCCTGGCTTCAAGTTATCTTCCAGCCTCGGCCTCCCAAAGTGCTGGCATTACAGGTATGAGACACCGCACCCAGCCTTGAGTTATTTTTAAAGACTGTCGATTTATCCCATATATTTTATTTTTTCAGAATTTCAGTTTTATAAGATAAATTCCTTTTGATAACTATCTTGTTGTTGGCTCAACATACTACCTACATAAATTTTTCACATACTTTGCAGATTATTTCTTTCTGTTTCAATGATCTTTCTTATTATAGGGTCCAATTACCATCTAGTTAATAATATATAGTGGTTAAGAGCTCCAAAGATAGAATTGTGTTTTTGTGAAAGTCATTTAAGTTTTTTAAGCTTCAGTTTCCTTATCTGAAAAATAAGTATATCTACCTCAAAATATTGTTTTGAACATACAATGAGGTACTATAAGTGCATGTAAATGACTTAACACAGCAACTAGCATATAGTAATTTTCCTACTAGTTCCATTATTAGTTCTGAGACTAATCTTTAAAAAAAATTACATTTGGCCAGGTGCCTGGTAGCTCACGCCTATAATCCCAGCACTTTGGGAGGCCGAGGCGGGCAGAACACCTGAGGTCAGGAGTTCGAGATCAGCCTGGCCAACATAGTGAAACCCTGTCTCTACTAAAAATACAAAAGTTAGCCAGGTGTGGTGGCACACACCTGTAGTCCCAGCTATTTGGGAGGCTGAGGCAGGAGGATGGCTTGAACTCAGGAGGCAGAGGTTGCAGTGAGCCAAGATCGTGCCACTGCACTCCAGCCTGGGCAACAGAGTGAGACTCCATCTCAGGGGAAAAGAAAAAAATTACATTTGAGTTTTCCCCAAATATTTGATAGCAATCTATCTACAAATCATCACTGAGCTAATATTTTAGTAGTAGAGGCAATCAACAACTAATTAAATAATGTTTAATAGCAAGTTTAGAGTTAGGGTTATGAACTGGCCTAAAGAAAATCAAAGCAGAGTGAGGGGATAAAGAGTAATGGAAACAGTAATTTAGATAGGGTGATCAAGGAAGCCCTCCTTCAGGAGATCACATTGGTACAGAGGCCTGGATGAAATGAGGGAAGGAAGTATGTGACTCTCCCATTCATTATGTGAATGTGTGCTGGCTGTGGTGCTTGCTAACTGCATCCTTTTGGTTCTTAGTCACACTTCTTTATATGGGTACTGAACTATTTATATTTCTATGACTTAGTACACCAACCAGATTTTACAGTCAGGGAAGGAAGTGCCTGTACTTCCTGTGTCCTTTCAATATCCTCCACTGGTTACATAGTTTCCATTACTAACTTAGTGCTTATTGGATGGTTTCTGGTCAGTTTTGTAAATGAACTTGGAATTACAAGTCCTTTGAAGAGCAAATAAAGAATAATAGAGAATAAATAGAGAAATAAAACATACAATTTCAGCTCTGTATATTTAAGATTGGCAAAAAACAAAACAACCGCATACATGCATATATAAAAACCTAATCGTTAAATCTTTGACATGGTAGAATCTTAAATAGGCAAAGACACATTAATGGTCATAAAACACATGCAACAAAGTATATACAAAAATGCAGATTTTCCTGAAACTCTGTGCTTGAAAAAGATAAAGAAATATTGTTAAAAACTATTTACAAATGGAAATAAACTAAACCATAAAGAATAGAGCATCCATAAGTATTGTAAAAGTGTGAGTCTTGATTGACAAGAGGGAGTTTTTTGGTCAACAGAAAACTTAATAAAAATGGAAACTGTTGTTTAAAAAAAGTTTTAAGAACATCACTAGCTTTCAGTCCTATAGGTATTTCCTTGCTAATCTCATTGATTTTCTGCTGTTATATAACAGCTTCATGAAAATAGGACATCTGGCCAGGAATGGTGGCTCATGCCTGCAATCCCAGCACTTTGGGAGGCCCAGGTAGGGGGACCGCTTGAGCCCAGGAGTTTGTGACCAGCCTGGGGAACATAGCTAGACCCCTCGTCTCTGCAAAAAATAGAAAAATTAGCTAGGCATGGTGGCCCATGCCTAGCTACTTGGGAAGCTAAGGTGGGAGGATCCCTTGAATCCAGAAGGTCAAGGCTGCAGTCCAGCCTGGGTAACAGAGCAACACCAAGAAAGAAAGAAGGAAGGAAGGAAGGAAGGAAGGAAGGAAGGAAGGAAGGGAGGGAGGGAGGGAGGGAGGGAGGGAGGGAGGGAAAGGAAGGAAGGAAGGAAGGAAGGAGGGAAGGGAAGGGAAGGGAAGGGAAGGGAAGGGAAGGGAAGGGAAGGAAGAGAAAGAAAGAAAGAAAGGAAAGAGAGAGAGAGAGGGAGGGAGGGAGAGAGGGGAGGGGAGGGGAGGGCAGGGAAAAGGAAGGGAAGGAGAAAATAGGACACCTATGCTGTCTTTTTCTCTTCAAAGAAGGTAACCTGACACCACTTTTAACCAGCAGAAAATAACAATGCGATCAACAGAATTATTCTGAATAGTCTAAGTAACAGTAGATAGTCTCTGTAAGTAGAAATCCACTTATTTGTTTATTATTATATTTCTTTTGGAGATGGAGTCTCGCTGTGTCACCCAGGCTGGAGTGCAGTGGCAGGATCTCAGCTCACTGCAACCTCCGTCTCCAAGGTTCAAGTGATTCTCCTGCCTCAGCCTCCTGAGTAGCTGAGATTACAGGCATGTGCCACCATGCCTGACTGATTTTTGTATTTTCAGTAGAGACAGAGTTTCACCATGTTAGTCAGGCTGGTCTCAAACTCCTCATCTCAGGTAATCCTCCTGCCTCGGCTTCCCAAAGTGCTGGGATTACAGGCGTGAGCCACTGCACCTGGCCTGTTAATTCTATCTACTTTAAAACGTAGTAGAGCTAAGCCCACTAGACATAAGCTTTTATTAATCACTTCTGATATTCAGGTAAACCAAAACATATGAACAGGCAATGACTTTGAGTTCTTATACAGCCTCAATTATGTGTTAGTCAACTCAAGTATCCATTATGTACTCAATAATAGGTATGACACAGCTCTGGACCTCAGTAACACTATAAGCAGACAGGCACAGGCAGCCTGCATACACTCCTTTTCCAGGTGTCAACATTATTTAAAAGCATGAGAAATAGTAATGAGACAGTGTCTTCTTCACTAGAACCTTGGGAATCTGCTAGATTTCTTCATCTCTATTTGTTGTATTAGTAGCCGAACTGTGCAAAAACAAGGTCTTGAGAAATGATAGCACAGTATCTTAGAGGGAAAGGAAATGTAGGATGCCAGCGTGGGGACAAATTTCTGATTGCCAGTGACTGTTGTGAGCATAACAATAATTTCATGAATATTAAATCCTCTATTGACGGCAGCTGCAGTTGTAAAGGAAAAAAAAAAAGGTCCTGATCATTTAAAACCACACTGGTGTACATCATAATCAAAGTAAACATAAGAAAAAAATTTAAACTTTGCTAAAAAAAAAAAAAACAAAAAAAAGGAGAAGCAGCTGATCTTTAGGAAGGCATGCGGTTGCTTATTATGAATCATTTCTAGAGTCCAGTGCATTTTCAAAGCCGGTTACAGTCATTACAAAGCACACCCTTGTGAGGTAAGTGTATCATCACCTTTGTTTCATAAATAAAAAAGGTGAGGCGCCGAACCACTAAGTCACTCGCCTAAGGAGAATGAGTCAACGTCAAGAGGCATAGTTGACCCTGCCTAACGACTCCAGACCATCAGTCCAGGGCTTAGTCAGCGGGGCCGGAGTGGCTTCCCTGGCTGGCACCTGGACTTAGGCTATTTCTGTGCACGTTAAAGCAGACTATTGGAACGGTTGCACAGAACTTCCAAGTAATTTTTACTGCCACCTAAGATTTAGCCCTGAGGTCTTAATTTCAGGATTTGGGACAGTAAAAGCTGTCGTCCCCTCCCCCTCATCCAGCCGGTGGCAAGCGGGTACTGCGGGCGGTTCCGTCCGTCCTCTTTCGCAGAAATGGCAACGAACGACCACCAGCATTAGCGGAGTCAGGGGACGTGGAAGGGTTGATTGCCTAAACGACTCTGCATCGCCGCCACTTTTTGAAACTAAGAGAAAATGGTGGGAGGTCAAAAGAAAACTAAATAAACACACAAGCAACTTTTCCTGGGACCTCAACTAAGCAAATGAAGCCTTATTGTGTGTGCTGAGCCTGCAGTTCCCAACCTTCCGCGGAAGATGGGAGGACAGGGCGACAAAGGGCACAGTAGGCATGCCTGGCAGTAAGTGTGACCGCAGCTATCCAGGAGGAAGAGCAGAGGACTGAAACCACCCTCCAGCAAGCGAGCGTCCGCCGCGTTGAGAACCGCGCACCCTACCCATCAGCCACGTGACCAGTCCTTTTTTAAAAAAAATTTGCCTTAAAAAAAAAAAAAAGTGGGAGAGAGACTCCACTTCCCAGAAGCCTCTCGTTACCCACGCAGCCGCAGTCTTGCGCAGGCGCCGCCAGGGCCAAACGGACACGTCCGTCACGTGGCCAGTAGCTGGCCAATCCGGTTTGAATCTCAATTTTTTCCTCTTACCCCCCCTTCTGGAGCGGTTGTGCGATCAGATCGATCTAAGATGGCGACTGTCGAACCGGTGAGTATTGCCTTGGCCCCCACCCCCACGGGTCCCCGCGCTCCGTCCCCCTTCTAACTGGGGGACTCCGCGGGACTGCGTTCCCGGCGCGCACTCTACCCCTTGCCGCCCCCTCCCCCTCATGTTGGACCTGACCTCCCGCGGACAAGTGGGGACGTCCCGGAGGCTGGCCGAGGCGGCGTGTAGCGCACACTTTCTGGTGGGGGCCCGAGAACTGGGGGAGCGGTGTGGGGGAGGGGCGGCATGGCGCCTCCTGCGGAGCCGCGAGGTGTCTACAGGCTGGAGGGTAGCTGGGGTTCTGGGCTAGTTGTGTGGGGATGGTGTCTTAGTGATGGGAAGGCGCGGGGCCGGCTCCCAGCGAGCACTGGGATCCGCAGGCAGGGTGGGCGGCGAGTTGGCCTGGAGTGAGATGGAGGAGGGAGCCCTGGGGCAGCCTTTCTCTCCCTCCAGAGCCCCAGCCCCCGGGTGCGGGGCGCGCGCACGTCTTCCTTAGACCGGTGGACTGTGGAGCCGGTGGGCGAGTGTTGCCGGAGGGTGGGTTAGGCGGGAGTGGTACCGCGGCACGCGCGGAGGAGCTTCGACCTCGCTTAAGGAGTTGAGAGGGGCGAGCGCCTGTTAATCCAGCGCGCCGGAGTGTTGCCGGTGTTTGCGCCAGGGGAGGCGAGAAAGGTTGGGGTGAGAAAGAACACTCGAGTGTCACGGTGAAGCTCTCCAAGTAGAATGAGGGATGGTGGTGGTGAGAAGGGGTATCACATTGTCCTCGCCCCTCCATGCTTGGGACTGGGCTGTCATGGAGGAGAGAAGGGGGAGGAGCGAGGCCTACAGATCGCTGTAGCCGGTCGGCTTGCCGGCCGGACCTGCTGCATTTCACACGCGCGGACTTCCATTCATTCATCCTTTTCGCGCAGTGCGCACGCCTCAGAGAATGCGAATGGGGCTAGATCCCTCTGTTCTTCCGAGTCTTTATCTCCTGGAAGATTTCTGAGACGCAGTTTATCGGAAATATAAACTTTTACATTTACTTTTCCATTTGATTTTTTTTTTCTCTATGCTACAGGCTTTCCTTTCAATTTAGGCACCATTTTAAACTTAAGCAAGCTGGTCCCAGGGTAGGTTTGTAGTTAATCTTTAAGCAGAGGGTATATTTTTCATAATTTGAGTTTGCCAGGACTGGCTCACTGAAACTTCTGGGCTCTGTTGCCTTTTCAGAAATGACACAACTAAGTGAAGGTATCTTGGGTGCATAATGGAGTTTATTAGCAATCAGAAAACCTTTCACACTCTGGAACCAGCTCTAGACCTTGGTTGCCAGATACTTTTGTGTATCTTTTCATGGTAGCTTGTGGTTTCGCTAATGGTTTACCAGTTTGCTTTGACTTTTAAAGATTTTTTTTTTTTTTGAGATGGAGTCTTGCTCTGTCGCCCGGGCTGGAGTGCAGTGGCGTGATCCTCGACTCACTGCAACCTCCGCCTCCCGGGTTCAAGCGATTCTCCTGCTTCAGCTTCCTGAGTAGCTGGGATTACAGGCGCGCGCTACCTTGCCCGGCTAATTTTTGTATTTTTAGTAGAGACGGGATTCCACCATGTTGGCCAGGCTGGTCTCAAACCCCTGACCTCAAGTGATCCTCCCACCTCGGCCTCCCAAAGTGCTGGGATTACAGGCGTGAGCCACCGCGCCCAGCACTTTTAAAGACTTTAGTGAAACAATTTCAAAAACTCTTACAGACTACACAAAGGCTTATTTTTCATTGCGTTGGTGTAAACTAACTATCCTTACCTTTTTTTCAGAATTCAAGGCAGCGTTTCTGCTTGCTTGCTTGCTTGTGTTTTTATTGGCACCAGTTTTCATTTATGTTCCTGGGAATTAGATTGAAAAACTCTTAAGTTGTTGCTACAGATAACTGACTTTAGAACATTAATGTTACATAACACTAATGAAGGATAGGTATGTAAAATATACATTTTAAACCCCTTTTACAGGTTCAGATGTCCACTTTTGTCTAGATCTGTTCCTACCCTACTATACTAGTGTCAGTAAAAAGCATTACATCTGGTAATAGGGGCAAGGCTACAAGACTGTAAACTATAAAATAATAAGGAATTCTGTGAAGTTTCTGTCACATTTAGGTCCCTTGAGTTTTGCAGAGTTTATGCAGTTTTATTTCAGGAGCACAGAACAGAACTGCAAAGTGATGAAGGACTATATTTTGAGTTAGTAAATATTAATAGCTCCTGATATATACAGGGTGTTGTACCAAGTGTTCTTTAGGATACAAAGTTATACAAGATGTGACTCTATACCTTGTTGAATGTAAACCCTTAAGGAACTTAATTCCTAGGGATGTGGTCAGTGATACAGTATTTGTTCTGATGCAGACTTTGGGAGATTTGGATGTTACCTTTAAATTTGGGGAGTAGGGGAACCTAAAAACAAAGTGTGCGAAGGTGGAAACCAAAGTATTTTGAGAATATATAAAATAGTATCGAAGTGTTTATTTTTATTGAGAAATGAATTTTTTTTTTTTTTTTTTTTTGAGAGTGAGTTTTGCTCTTGTTGCCCAGGCTGGAGTGTAATGGCACGATCTTGGCTCACCGCAGCCTCCGCCTCCTGGGTTCAAGCAATTCTCCTGCCTCAGCCTCCCGAGTAGCTGGGATTACAGGCATGTGCCACCACGCCTGGCTAATTTTGTACTTTTAGTAGAGACGGGGTTTCTCCATGTTGATTAGGCTGGTCTTCAACTCCCGACCTTGGGTGATCCGCCTGTCTTGGCCTCCCAAAATGCTGGGATTACAGGTGTGAGCTACTGCGCCCAGCCTGAAAAATTTTAGTACTTTCAATAAACCCTTGTCCACAGGTTAGTTATGTAGAATTATTTTCAACAGTCTTAAATAGTTTGGATTTTGTGTGTAGAGGGTGGAGGGTGGAGGGTCTTGCTCTGTTGCTGGGGCTGGAGTGCAGTGGTGTGATCATAGCTTACTGCAGCCTCACACTCCTGGGCTCAAGAGATGCTCCCATTTCAGCCTCTCGTGTAGCAGGCACTACAGGCGCGGGCCACTACGCCTGGATAATTTTAAAACTTTTTGTAGAGATGGAATCTCGCGATGGTTACCCAGGCTGGTCTCAAACTCCTGGACTCAAGTGATCCTCCCACCTTGCCCTCTCAATGTGTTGGGTTACAGGCGTGAGCCACCAAGCCTGGCCTGGATTTTTTTTTTGAAGCAACTGATTAGGATTGGATTGTGCTTGAGATACCCCTCCTGAAGGCTGTGAAAGTCATGTTTTTTCTTACTTCAGCTAGCTTGTGAGCTTCCATAATGCTTTTCTGCTGTGCATAATCATAAACACTTAAAAAGAGCCAATGGGATTTTCCTGCTTATCCCATCATTCATAGGTATCTGGATGAGTTTTTTCTATGGACATTGCATAAAATATAATTTTCAGTTTGATATTATTGTGTGGTTTTCTCTTTGTATGAGTTCAGTTACATGAAGATGTGACCCACAAATATTAAATTTGTTGAGAAGCTTGAAAGGGAAAATTAAGGGAAACATTTTACCTCTTAACGGATAATTTGGCAAAAATTTGAACATTAGGACAAACAATACTCTGCTGTTACTCTGTTGGCATTTGAATTGTGGCTGGGTCAAAATTAGATTTAATATTAGTCTGTGAAAATGGCAAGGCCATGTTACCTCCAGTGGGTCGTGTTTCTTTGTAGCTTTATCTTCATTCTACATCCTTCATTATTAGAATTTAAAAAGTTTTTTTGACTTGTTCCTTTTGAGGTAAGAGATTAATTTTGGTTTCTTTAGCTTAATTGAGGGTATATAATTTTACTTGTTTTTACATTGTAGCTCTTGAATTTTTTAAAACCACACTAATTTCGTTAAGTGAATCAATTTGGACAATCAGCTGATCTAATGCTTCCTTTTTTATACTTTGGAAACATGCTCTGTGCTACATAGTTTATTAATAAGAGTAAATAGGGCTTAAATACATGTTAACAAATATATGTTGTGCCATATAATTCATATTAATGAACTATTGAATGCCAACCAGACTCTGCAAATTAGTGGGCTTTTTGCTTAATGAAAGAAACTGCTATATCAAAATTCCTCGATAATCCATGTAAATTTGGCGCTGGTGTTCATATTCCACATTTCTTCAATTAAAAGAAAAAAATATACTGGCTGGGTACAGTGGCTCACGCCTGTAATCTCAGCATTTTGGGAGGCCAAGGCAGGTGGGGATCACTTGAGGTCAGGTGTTCAAGACCAGCCTGGCCAACGTGGTGAAACCCTGTCTCTACTAAAAATACAAAAATTAGCCAGGCATGGTGGCAGGCACCTGTAATCCCAGCTACTGGGGAGGCTGAGGCAGGAGAATCACTTGAACCTGGAGGTGGAGGTTGCAGTGAGCTGAGATGGTGCCACTGTACTCCAGCCTGGGCGACAGAGCAAGACTCCATCAAAAAGAAAAACAAACAAACAGATGAACAAATTTCATACTTCATTTTATAATCTGAGTTAATCAGCATGATTATTAGACTTAGAGAAATTCAATGTAGACACACAGTTTACACACAGAAGTGGCAGAAGGGATAATATGCAAAATGAATTATATAAGTTTACTCTAATTTGGACAGAAAACTGTAGGGAGAAAACATTTAAGTAAAATACTGTTTAATTTACATAAAGTTAAGAATATGGACCGGGTGTGGTGGCTCACACCTGTAATCCCAGCACTGTGGGAGGCCAAGGCAAAATCACCAGGTCAGTAGTTCGAGACCAGCCTGATCAACATGGTGAAACCCCATCTCTACTAAAAATACAAAACTTAGCTGGGCGTGGTGATGCCTGCCTGTAATCCCAGCTACTCAAGATGCTGAGGCAGAGGTGCTTGAACTCGGGAGGCGGAGGTTGTAGTGAGCTGAGATTGTACCACTGCACTCCAACCTGAGTGACAGAGTAAGACTCTGTCTCAAAAAAAAAAAAAAGGTTTCCTTAATCTATTAGTACTGTTGAGTAGCACCATCTTAGTCATAGAGACTTTTTGGAGGAGTGGAAATGAGCATGGGTTGTAGTCTTATTTTAATACCTGAGTGATCTTGAAGACTGAAATTTCTAAGTCAGCTGAAAGTTGGAATAAGATATCTTACAGTTTTTTCGATATTTTTGTTGTTGTTGTTTTTGAGACGGAGTTTCACTCTTCTTGCCCAGGCTGGAGTGCAGTGGCACAATCTCGGCTCACTACAACCTCCACCTCTTGGGTTCAAGTGAGGAGGTGCCTCCCTAGAAGCTGGGATTACAGGCATGCACCACCACGCCCGGCCATTTTGTATTTTTAGTAGAGACAGGTTTTCTCCATGTTGGTCAGGCTGGTCTTGAACTCCCTACCTCAGGTGATCAGACTTCCGCGGCCTCCCAGAGTGTTGGGATTACAGGCATGAGCCACCATGCTCGGTCGATTTCAATTTTTTTTTTTTTTTTCTTGAGATGGAGTCTTGCTCTGTCACCTAGGCTGGAGTGCAGTGGCGCAATCTCGGCTCACTGCAAGCTCTGCCTGCCGGGTTCACGCCATTCTCCTGCCTCAGCCTCCCGAGTAGCTGGGACTACAGGTGCCTGCCACTACGCACGGCTTATTTTTTTGTATTTTTAGTAGAGATGGGGTTTCACCGTGTTAGCCAGGATGGTCCCGATCTCCTGATCTCGTGATCCGTCCGTCTCGGCCTCCCAAAGTGCTGGGATTACAGGCTTGAGCCACCACGACCGGCCCGATTTCGATTTTTAAATGCATTATTCAAAGGTGACAGTTTGTCAGCTGTGAGGGACTAAAGTTGACATTCCACGAATGTTTTACATTCATGTATATTCATGGATTTATATACTATTTTCCCTCTTTTCTAGGAAATTCACATTGCTGCTTTTAAATTATTAATCCTTAGCCATTAGCAAGAAATACAAAGTCTGTGACTCACAATCCTCAGATGTTCTTCCGACTCCTATCCCTACCATAAAAATCACTAGTGTTCCTTCAAAAGTCCCTAATTGTGTCTCCAGAAAAAGAAAGGGGCTGGGCTTGGTGGCTCATACATGTAATCTGAGGCTTTGAGAGATGAAGACAGGAGGATCACTTGAGTCCGGAGACCAGCCTGGCCAACATGGCAAGACCCTGTCTCTCCAAAAAATTAAAAAATTAGCTGGATGTGGTGGTGCGCCTCTGTGTCCTAGCCACTCAGGAGGCTGAAATGGGAGGATCCCTTGAGCCCGGGAGGTCAAAGCTGCAGTGAGCTATGATCACACCACTGCACTCCAGCCTGGGTGACAGAAAGAGACCCTATCTCACCAAAAAGAAAAAGAAAAGGATTCTTGTGTGTGTGTACAAGTGTGTGTGTGTATGTCTAAAATACTAATAGTCATTTCTGGGCACTTCTGGAACCTGAGAATGTGGTCAAAAATATAAGTGTTGTTGTTTTGTTTTGTTTTTCCTTTCCCCAGTTGGAATTTTTGATATATTATTCCATAGAAACAATAGGAAAATGGGCCAGGTGTGGTGGCTCACGCTTGTAATCCCAGCACTTTGGGAGGCCAAGGTGGGCAGATCACCTGAGGTCGGGAGTTCGAGACCAGCCTGACCAGCATGGAGAAACCCTGTCTCTACTTTAAAAAATTACAAAATAAGCTGGGTATGGTGGCACATGCCTGTAATCCCAGCTTCTCGGGAGGCTGAGGCAGAAGAATCGCTTGAACCTGGGAGGTGGAGGTTGCCGTGAGCCAAGATCTGCTATTGCACTCCAGCCTGGGCAAGAAGAGCGAAACTCCGTCTCATTTAAAAAGAAAAAAAAGAAACAATAGGAAAATGAAGTTTAGTCATACTATATTCAGTGAGTTTCTGTGGAATCATTAAAAATCTAGCCAGCATTGGATTTATAGGGATATGGAATTAAGGGTATGGATTTATAGTTGCAAACAACTAATTACAAATAAATTCGTATAAACATACCTTGTTTGTAACAGCTATTTTTAATGCAGAAAGATCGTTATTTGTAATTGCTACACATAGCACTTATTCTATGTTAAGTACCACACTAAATGCTTTACCATATATTAACTCATTCAATTCTTAACAGTACAGATGAAGTCATTATGTGACTAACTTGCTCCAAGTGGTGGGGTGGAGTTTAAACTAAAGCAGCGGAAGTGCAGAGTGTATGTTCTTAACCATTGCACTGTCTTTCCAGTAGGCATGTAATGTTCTTTGCTTGGGTGACTTCAGAAGGGGAGATGAGTTTTGATAAGCTTACTATGTGTTTTGCTACAGCTATAAAATAAAATGTGTGGACATTTATTTTTAGGCCCCGTTATATTACAATGTGAGATAACAAAAACATATAATCTTGAGGACTAAACCAAGCAATTACACCAATCGTATTTTAGTAACTGATTGAAAACTTTGTGGATAAATTTCTAAAGAAAGCTGATGGACACTTACTTTCTCCCCCTTTCTAATTTGATTTCTGGCATTTGCTAGTTTGTATGATTTCTCAGTTAAAATATTTTGCTAGTGAAAAAAGTTTTAGTACTTTTTTTTTTTTGAGATGGAGTCTCACTCTGTTGCTCAGGCTGGAGTGCAGTGGCGCGATCTCGGCTCACTGCAAGCTCCCCACCACCCCCCGCCCCCGGGCTTCATGCCATTCTTCTGCCTCAGCCTCCCGAGTAGCTGGGACTATAGGCGCCCACCACCACGCCCGGCTAATTTTTTTTGTATTTTTAGTAGAGAAGGGGTTTCACCATGTTTAGTAGAGAAGGGATTTCACCAGGATGGTCTCGATCTCCTGACCTCGTGATCCACCCGTCTCGGCCTCCCAAAGTGCTGGGATTACAGGCGTGAGCCACCGTGCCCCGCCGTTTTAGTACATTTTTTAAAGTTTGTGAATTTTGGATTTATTCTAGACTCATCTACCTTAGTACTTTTAGTAATTTTGGTGGTAGGTCTGGCAAAGGGTAAAACAGTTGTTTTGAAAAAGTTTAAGCTAAAATGTGCACATACATGTTTCTTTGTGTGTTTTAAGCTTGTTACTACAAAATGTTATACAGAAATTAGTTGTAATATTTTTTTCTGTGCTCTGCTCATTACTGTCATTGTAATCTCTACTGAAAATACAAAAATTAGCCGAGCGTGGTCGCGGGTGCCTGTAGTGCCAGTGACTCGGGAGGCTGAGGCAAGAGAATTGCTTGAATCTGGGAGGTGGAGGTTGCAGTGGGCTGAGATGATGCCATTGCACTCCATTACTGTCATTGTAATGAGCAGAGCACAGAAGAAAAGATTACAACTAATTTTGATATATATGTCAACATATATATATATTAGTATTGCCACAAAACTTCGTATGGGGCAGTAGCCTATGTTGGCACAAAATCTAGTCAGAAGTATTAACTAAGGCAAGAAAGTTTGATATTTTAATTGATAAATACACATTTTTTTCTTACAGTTATTTTTCTAATGAATAAATGAATACTTTATAGGTGAGGAATTCATATTTCAAGTGATTTTTAACTTTCTGCCACGGTCACATAGTTCCTTAAGTGTTACAATATAAAGTTTTGGTTGCTGCAAAAGCAATAGCACTTGAATATAAAATTTTAAAAAAAATTTTAGCAAGCAAGTTCGTTTTATAGAACTCATATTTAACATAAGTGAGAGAGAACTCAAACCTGAGCCTCAAGCTTTATTACTATCTTGTGTAAAAAGAGGAACAAATTCAACCAAAACTAAAATCCATCTTTACCTTCAGTAAAACTTGTGTTTGGGTTGATACGGATGCATAGGTACGCAGATAAGTGTAAAATTCTAATTCTGAAAGAATATACCAGATGGTTTATAGATGGTGGGATTAGGAATGTTAGATTTTTTTCATTTGAACTGGTACACTTTGTTACCATGTTGTGGATTGTAAAATCTCTTTTGGATGTTGGTTTGTAGATCATGATATTTAGCTTTTCTTTTTTGTTTTTTTTCCTTGACTTAGTTACACTCTCATGGTCCAAAATAGCAATTTGGTAAAGCCTGTAGCCCCTATCTTAGAATGTTTTAAACTGTAGGCCAGGCACAGTGGTTCGTGCTTGTAATCCCAACACTTTGGGAGGCTGAGGCGGGCGGATCACCTGACATCAGTAGTTTGAGACCAGCCTGGCCAAAATGGTGAAATCTCATCTCTACTAAAAATACAAAAATTGACCAAGCGTGTTTGTGGGTGCCCGTAGTCCCGCTATTCGGGAGGCTGAGGCAAGAGAGTTGCTTGAACCTGGGAGGTGGAGGTTGCAGCGAGCCGAGATGGTGCCATTGCACTCCAGCCTGGGCAACAAGAGTGAAACTCCGTCTCAAAAAAAAAAAAAAAAAAAAGAATGTTTTAGCATGTATTACATAAAATATATAGGTTTACAAAGGAAACCAATTATACTGAAGTACAACAAGGATTGAATTAGCATGAATCATATTAAGGACATTATCTGGCACAGGCTAAGTTCTGTTTAATGTGAAAAACCTATCTCCTGTCTGTCTTCCCCAGCCACCTCATTCCCCTTTCCAAATTGCCCAGTTGCAGTTTTTTGAGGATTCTACTAGAAAAAGGCTGTCCAGGAGAATTTTCTGAGGTAATGGAAAGGGTCTTTTTCACTGTCCAATACAGTAGCCACTACATGGTAATTGAGCATTTGGATATTGTGGCTTCTGCAACCAAGGAAATACGTTTTAAACTTTATTTAATATTAATAATTAACCACATGTAGGTAATAACCACCAAATTGTGCAGTATGGTCTCAGAATCTAGAAATTCTGGCCAGGCATGGTGGCTCACGCCTGTAATCCCAGCACTTTTGGAGGCCGTGGTAGGTGGATCACTTGAGGTCAGGAGTTTGAGACCAGCCTGGCCAACATGGTGAAACCCTATCTCTACTAAAAATACAAAAATTTGCTGGGTGTGGTGGCATGTGCCTGTATTCCCAGCTCCTTGGGAGACTGAGACAGGAGAATCACTTGAACCTGGGAGGCAGAGGTTGCAGTGAGTCAAGATTGCGCCACTGCATTCCAGCCTGGGTGATAGAGTAAGACTCCATCTCAAAAAAAAGAAAGAGGCTGGGCGCGGCGGCTCAAGCCTGTAATCCCAGCACTTTGGGAGGCTGAGACGGGTGGATCATGAGGTCAGGAGATCGAGACCATCCTGGCTAACAGGTGAAACCCCGTCTCTACTAAAAAAAAAAAACAAAAACTAGCCAGGCGAGGAGGCGGGCGCCTGTAGTCCCAGCTAGTCAGGAGGCTGAGGGAGGCGAATGTCGTAAACCCGGGAGGCGGAGCTTGCAGTGAGCTGAGATCTGGCCACTGCACTCCAGCCTGGGCGACAGAGTGAGACTCCGTCTCAAAAAAAAAAAAAAAAAGAAAGAATCCAGAAATTCTGGTGTGTGCAAACGTATGTATGCATATTGTATTTAGTTCAACTTTATAAGGTGTAACTGTGTATGTCCAATTTTGTTAGATACATTATTCTGTCCTAGAAAAGCTTCTTGTTGCTTTGTATTTTAATCTTTCAAAGACAGTTATTTACTCTTGTATAGAATTAGAATTATTCTGTGGGTTAATTTTTTTTTTTTTTTGCTAGTCTTTTTTTGTTTTTGTTTTTGTTTTGAGATGGAGTCTCACTCTGTTGTCAGGCTGGAGTACAGTGGCATGATCTCGGCTCACTGCAACCTCCACCTCACAGGTTCAGATGACTCCTGCCTCAGCCTCCCGAGTAGCTGGGACTACAGGCGTGTGCCACCACTGCCAACTAATTTTTGTATTTTTAGTAGAGACAGCATTTCACCGTGTTGGCCAGGATGGTCTTGATCTCTTGACCTCATGATCTGCCTGCCTCAGCCTCCCAAAGTGCTGGGATTACAGGCAAGAGCCACCACACCCGACGTTTTTGCTAGTTTTTTAAATGTGTGTGTAAATAGGCAGTACTTTACGTTGTTCAAAACTCAAGTCTTATGCAAAAGTAGTCTCCTCAGTTTGATCTCTGTCCAGGCAGATGACCTAGAGACAACCAGCATTGTCAATTGTTTAACTTTATTTAATAGAGATTTGTGCATATACAGCAAATACGTATATTTGTATAAAGTAAATAGTAGCCAGCTCTGTGCACTTTTCTGGCACATTGTGTTTTTTCACTTAATATGTCTTGTAGAGCATTACATATCAACACATAAAGTTTTCACTTCTTTTTTCTGATGGTATATATTATACTATATGGTTTTAACATAGTCATTTCTATATTAATATTTAGGTCATTTCCAACCATTTACTATTTCAAACATTACTGGGATGAATGAACTTTTCCCTGTATCATTCCATACATGAGATAGTATATCTACAAAGTAGATGTTTCGACAACAAATTGAAAGATTTTAAACTCTGTTGGTCAGATAAAACACTTTTGCAACTATAGTTGGTTTCCCAGCTACAATTTTTTTTAGCGCTCCTCCTTTTTTCAAAATAATGAAATGTTTATATGTAAAAATGAAGTATAAAATAGGTATGTAATTTTTCTTGTATCTTTAATTTTTTTTTTTTTTTCCCGAAATGGATCTTTGCTCTTGCCCGGGCTGGAGTACAATGATGCGATCTCAGCTCACTCCAACCTCCGCCTCCTGGGTTCAAGCAATTCTCCTGCCTCAGCCTCCCGAGGAGCTGGATTACAGGCGCCCGCCACCACGTCCAGCTAATTTTTTGTGTTTTTAGTAGAGACAGGGTTTCATCACGTTGGCCAGGCTGGTCTCGAACTCCTGATCTCAGGTAATCCACCCGCTTTGGCCTCCCAAAGTGCTGGGATTACAGGTGTGAGCCACCACGCCTGGCAAAAAAATTTTTTTTGAGCCAGGGTCTCACTGTTGCCCAGACTGGAGTGCAGTGGCGTGTTCTCTGCTCACTGCAACCTCCACCTCCCAGGTTGAAGCGATCCTCCTGCCTCAACCTCCTGAGTAGCTAGGAATAGAGGTGTGCACCTCCACACCCAGCTAATTTTTGCATTTTTAGTAATGATGGAGTTTCATCATGTTGACCAGGCTGGTTTCAAAACTCCTGGGCTCAAGCAATCCTACTGCCTTGGCCTTCCAAAGTGCTGTGATTACAGGTGTGACCCATCACACCTGGCCAGGTTTTAGAGTAGTAAATTGAAGACCTGTGTACCATGACCTAGGACATCATAGCAGCATTTCAGCTTTTTTTTAATACTCCGTGATCACATTATTGTATCTTTGGTCCCTCCTCCATCTTCTTTTCCGATTTTTGAGTCAAACATTCCCTTGCTTTTTGTTTTTTCTACAGTAATCTCCCACATATGTATCTTTCACCTATGTGTTTAGTTTTGAATAAACTAAAAAGCTAGATGTCTAAGGGAAAGACAGTATTGCCACTGTTGATGAAGGCTCATAAAAAATGATAATCTGAACACAGTTTCTGGTTTATAGTTTGGCTTAAGCTTCCTAGAATTTCTACTAGAGCCCTTTTTGGGGAAAGCAGTGGTCATGATCATGAACATGTCCTGGGAAACATAGGATTTATAGTTGTTATCTGGTGAGGCTGTTTTGTGGGCCAGGCAAAGAATCTTCAGTAAGAGAGTGGTCTTTGGGAATATGCTGCTCTGTATCTTGTTTTAAGATTGAATTAAAGCTGAGCTCTTCTGGTGTAAAGTTATCTAATATGATTAGCAGGACATAAAGGAGAGAAGTGGAACTTCATGAACACGTGGTCAGGCAGAGATAATAGTCTGGGCTGGACACTTGAGCATTTGGGTTTTGTGTGTGTGTGTGTGTGTGTGTGTGTGTGTGTGTGTGTGTTTAGAAAAGGTAGAATAATAGGCATTTTAATCGTAACAGCCATTAAATCACATTGCTCCAATCACATTCACCTGAATCACACTGCTCCAGTCTGGACTGTTGCCCTTTGTATATGGTAAAGATTTGTCTTCCCTGGATCTCCTTTTACCATGTTCCTGATTCTTTCATTTGACTTTTGTTTCCCACCCTTCCATTTGCTGTGCCCTTTATCTTCTATTATTTGGTTTCTTGTCTCACTTGGGTGGGCCACCTCTTCAGTTTTTTGAGAAAAAGTACATAGTAAAAAAATTTTTTTTTTTTTTTTTTTTTTGAGACGGAGTCTTGCTCTGCCACCCAGGCTGGAGTGCAGTGGCCGGATCTCAGCTCACTGCAAGCTCCGCCTCCTGGGTTCACGCCATTCTCCTGTCTCAGCCTCCCGAGTAGCTGGGACTACAGGCACCCGCCTCGTCGCCCGGCTAGTTTTTTGTATTTTCTATTAGAGACGGGGTTTCACCGTATTAGCCAGGATGGTCTCGATCTCCTGACCTCGTGATCCGCCCATCTTGGCCTCCCAAAGTGCTGGGATTACAGGCTTGAGCCACCGCGCCCGGCAAAAAAATTTTTGAGACCTTGAATATTAAGTGTCATACCTGTAGTTTGGCTGGACATAGAATTCTTCAGGATTCTGAAGTCATGTTTCATGGACTTCTGTTGTAGCTGCTGATGAGTCTGAAATTATTCTGGTAGCTAAAAATTACTTTTTAGTGTGATCTGTTCATCTCTCATCCTCACTCCCTAGAATTTGTAGACTCTTTCTTGTCCCTATTTCACGATGATATACCTTAGATAAGTTTGTTTTCATCATTGTACTGTGTACTTATTGGGTGTTTTTTTTTTTTTTTTTTTTTGGGAGATGGAGTCCCGCTCAGTCGCCCAGGCTGGAGTGCAGTGGCGTGATGATCTCAGCTCACTGCAAGCTCCGCCTCTGGGTTCACGCCATTCTCCTGCCTCAGCCTCCCAAGTAGCTGGGACTACAGGCATCCGCCGCCATGCCTGGCTAATTTTTTGCATTTTTAGTAGAGACGGGGTTTCACTGTGTTAACCAGGATGGTCTTGATCTCCTGACCTCGTGATCCTCCCGCCTTGGCCTCCCAAAGTGCTGGGATTACAGGCGTGAGCCACCGCGCCTGGCCTTATTGGGCGTTTTAAAATGGCAACTCATGTCTATCACTTCTCATAGGTTTATTAGTGATTCTCCTCTCTTTTCTCTTTGAAACAGTTGCTCAGATATTAGATCTCTTGGATTAGTTCTCTGGGAAATTTCATTTATTTTTCAACCTTCATTTTAAATTTCCATTCATTTTGAAATTCCAGGTATTTATTTTCTCCCTCCTGTCCTCCTTCCTTTTTTTTTTGTTCTCTGAATGTTCATTTTTATAGCTTCCTATAATTGTTATATACATGCAAAATCTTAACTTATTCCTTTGAGTATGTAGACATGTTTTTTTGAGACAGAGCCTCACTCTGTTGCCCAGGCTGGAGTGCAGTGGCACCATCTTGGCTCACTGTAACCTCTGCCTCCTAGGTTCAAGTGATTATCCCACCTCAGCCTAGCTGGGATTACAGGCACCAACCACCATACCCAGCTAATTTTTATGTTTTTAGTAGAGACGAGTTTTCACTGTGTTGGCCAGGCTGGTCTCAAACTCCTGACCTCGGGATCCGCCCGCCTTGGCCTCCCAAAGTGCTGGGATTACAGGCATGAGCAGAAGCAAAGTTTTAAAAAGGAAGAGCAAAGGTGAATGGGGAACTTACCATATCATGAAGAAAAACATTGTTAAAGGTAATGGCTGGGCGCAGTGACTCTGTAATACTAGCACTTTGGGAGGCTGAGGCAGGTGGATCACCTGAGGTCAGGAGTTCTAGATCAGCCTGGCCAACATGGCGAAAACCCATCTCTACTAAAAATACAAAAAATTAGTTGGACGTGGTGGTAGGTGCCTGTAATCCCAGCTACTTGGGAGGCTGAGGCAGGAGAATTACTTGAACCCAGAAAGTGGAGGTTGCAGTGAGCCAAGATTGCGCCGTTGCACTTCAGCCTGGGTGACAGAGCAAGATGCTGTCTAAAAAAAGAAAAAAAGAAATTTACAAAAATACGATATTGACGTAAGAAGGGATGGACAGATTATTGGAATACACTGAGCCGTCCAGGAGTAGTTTCAGATGTTTTTTTGGGCTTTAATATAACTTTGTTATAATACATTTGGAATATTTAGTTAGATCAGTGTGAAAAAAAAATCTGTAATCTCAACAACTAAGTGTTCTCTGAAAGTGAACTTTTTTTTTTTCGTTTTTAAACCATATACCTCTTCGTACCTTTTCGTTTTTCCCTTTAAATACTTAATTTTCAGCTGGGTGCAGTAGCTCATGCCTGAAACCTCAGTACTTTGGGAGGCTAAGGTGGGTGAATTGCTTAAGCCCAGGAGTTCAAGACCAACTTAGGCAACATGGTGAAACTCTGTCTCTACTAAAAATATTAATACAAAAATCTAGCCAGTTGTGGTGGCATGCGCCTGTAGTCCCAGCTACTCAGGAGGCTGAGGCGGGAGGATTGATTGAGCCCTGGAGGTCGAGACTGCAGTGAGCTGTGATTGTGCCACAGCACTGCAGCCTGGGTGTCAGAGTGAGACCCTGTCTCAAAAACTAACTACTTAATTTTCTTAGAGCAGTTTTAGGTTCAGAGCAAAATTGAGCAGAAATTACAGTTCCTGTAACTTACTTCTTGCCCCTGTGCAGGAACAGCTTTCCCACTGTCAACATCCTGCAACAGATGAACCTAAATTGACATTATTGTCACCCAAAGTTCATACTTTACATTAGGGTTCACTCTTGATGTTGTACATTCTGTGGGTTTTGCCAAATGTATAATGACATGTATCTACGATTATAATATCGTACAGAATAATTTTACTGCCCTAAAAATCCTCTCTGTTATGCTTGTTTATACCCTCGCCACCAACCACTGATCTTTTTGTCTTTTCCAGAATGTCACAGAGTTACAATCATACAGTACGTAGCCTTTTCAGCTTAGCTTCTTTCACTTAGTAATATGCATTTAAGTTCCTTGTATGTCTTTCTATGGCTTGATAACTCATTTTATTTTAGCACTCAGTAATGTTTCATTTTCTGGATGTACTACAGTTTATTTAGGACTTCTAAATATAGGTCAAAAGCACAAAAATAGTGCTTTTTTTTCCTTTTTCTTTCTTTCTTTCTTTTTTTTTTTTTTGAGACAGAGTCTTGCTCTGTTGCCAGGCTGGAGTGTAGTGGCGTGGTCTCGGCTCACTGCAGCCTCCTCCTCCTGGGTTCCAGAGATTCTCCCGCCTCAGCCTCCCAGGTACCTGGGATTACAGGCACACGCCATCACGCCTGGCTAATTTTTGTATTTTTAGTAGAGATGGGTTTCACCATGTTGGTCAGGCTGGTCTTAAACTCCTGACCTCGTGATCCGCCCACCTTGGCCTCTCGAAGTGCTGGGATTACAGGCATGAGCCACCGCGCCTGGCCTTTTTTTTTTTTAAAGTGCTCATTTTTATATGGTTCTGTAATCTGCTTTTCTCCACATTTGTATTAGTTTTAAAGTAATTCTTACAAACATGTTTAGTGCTTACATTATAAATGCCATGGTTTATCTGTTACCTTTTGGATATATCTGTTGATAGATGTATTGTCTCTTAGTAGAAGTCTGATTACTAGGTTAAATAATGTTAGGTCTTTTTATTTTAATTTTATTATTTTTCTATTTTGCCATTTAGCTTTGACTTGGAACTCAGTAGATCCTTTTACGTTTGGAAGCTTGATAGTTTATTAACTTAAACTAAGTAAATAGAAGGTTGTATTCCACTCTGTAATCCTGGGGACATAAGAAACTGACTATACCTGGTTTTGTAAATTTTTTTAAGGCATATGTTTCTTCAAAATATTTTCTTTTGAAAGGTGATTTTAAAACCTTAGTACATAAAAAGGCCGGCATGGTGGCTCACGCCTGTAATCCTAGCAATTTCGAAGGCTAAGGTAGGAGAATCACTTGAGGCCAAGAGTTTGAGACCAGGCTGAGCAATATAGTGAGACCTGTCTCTAAAAATTATCTGGGCATGGTGGCTCATGCCTGTAGTCCCAGCTATTCAAGAGCATCTCTTGAGCCTAGGAGTTTGAGACTGCAGTGAGCTATGATTGCATCCCTGTACTCCAGCCTAAGTTAACAGTGATACTCTCCTCTGAAGGCAAAAAAAAAAAAAAAAAGAAAAAGAAAAAGGAAAAAAAAATCTGTCGGATAAGAAGTTGTTACAGAAAACAAAATGACCTTGTTAAAGCTACAGTTTAAATTGAAATTATAACCTTTAACTTTTAAAAATGAACACATGTAATTTTTTTTTTTTTTTTTGGATATGGAGTTTTGCTCTGTTGCCCAGACTGGAATGCAGTGACGCTACCCTTGGCTCACTGCAACCTCTGCCTCCCAGGTTCAAGCAGTTCTCCTGAGTCAGCCTCCTGAGTAGCTGGGATTACGGGCACGTGCCACTATACCTGGCCACTATACCTTTGTATTTTTAGTAGAGACAGGGTTTCACCATGTTGGACCAGGCTGGTCTCGACCACCTGACCTCAGGTGATCCACCCATCTCGGCTTCCCAAAGTGTTGGGATTACAGGTGTGAGCCACTGCACCCGGCCAAACACATAGAATTTTAACAGTAACTGCTCATTTGTTTAAACTGTGACATGTAAAGATTGATTTTTTTAAAAAAAAAACTAGAATTTAATTAGTATCATGAAATTTTAGTTATGTTTTCTAAGTTTTAAAATGTATAAACATTTAAATAGCAGTTACATTCTTTAAAAGATTTGCCTTTCAAATACTTCCTATAAAGCTTTAAGGAATAATTGAAATGGAAATTACCGTGTTACTGCAGTCAACAGTTTTGTGCACTGGTACTAATGCCATTTTAATGTTGATATATTTTGAATCATTTTTTACTTTTGTATGATGTTCAACGTATGTAAATTTTTCTTTTTTTTTTTTTTTTGAGATGGAGTCTCGCTCTTTCACTATTCTGGAGTGCAATAGTGCGATCTCGGCTCACTGAAACTTCTGACTCCCTGGTTCAAGCGATTCTCCTGCCTCAGCCTCCTGAGTAGCTGGGATTACAGGCATGCACCACCACGCCCAGCTAATTTTTGTATTTTTTAGTAGAGGCTGGGTTTCACCATGTTGACCAGGATGGTCTCCATCTCCTGATCTCATGATCTGCCTGCGTTGGCCTCCCAAACTGTTGGGATGACAGGCATGAGCCACCATGCCTGGCCGTACATAAATTTTTCTTTTTCTTTTTTCTTTCTTTTTTTTTTGAGACGGAGTTTTGCTCTTGTTGCCCAGGCTGGAGTGCAGTGGCGCGATCTCAGCTCTCTGCAACTTCCCTCTCCCAGGTTCAAGTGATTCTCCTGCTTCAGCCTCCTGAGTAACCGGTATTACAGGCATGCGTCACCACGCCCGGCTAATTTTGTATTTTGGGTAGAGATGTGGGTTCATCAAGTTGGTCAGGTGGGTCTTGAACTCCTGACCTCGTGATCCACCTGCCTCTGCCTCCCAAAGTGCTGGGATTATATGCATGAGCCACCGTGCCTGGCCTATAAATTTTTCTAGTTATTTTAAATTATGAATCTTCTGGTAGCCTTTGGTTTAAATAGTACTGACGTTTAAATTTTATCATTAGCCTTATCATCCTAGTTCACACATCTGTTATTTCTTGTATCTGTGTTATCACCTCCCCAAACCCAAACTGAATTTGTGATGTTGGCTTAAGCTGCATAATATATGCAAAGTAATTTGATCAGTAGGTACATATTAGTGCTCCCTTAAGAATGTTCATTTAAAAAATTTATTTTAAAATATTAAAAGGTGCCCACAAGTCTTTCTTTTTTCTTTTCTTTCCTTTTTTTTTTTTTTGAGACAATGTTTCACTCTCGTTGCCCAGGCTGGAGTGCAGTGGCTTGATCTCAGCTCACTGCAACCTCTGCCTCCCGGGTTGTAGTGATTCTCTTGCCTCCACCTCCCGAGTAGCTGGGATTACAGGCATAAGCGCCACCACGCCCGGCTAATTTTGTATTTTTAGTAG
Organism: Piliocolobus tephrosceles; assembly: GCF_002776525.5. Taxonomy (NCBI): domain Eukaryota; kingdom Metazoa; phylum Chordata; class Mammalia; order Primates; family Cercopithecidae; genus Piliocolobus; species Piliocolobus tephrosceles. The sequence goes on along the minus strand of NC_045436.1, from coordinate 78,642,443 downwards.
AGACAGCGTTTCTCCATGTTGGTCAGGCTGGTCTCGAACTCCCAACCTCAGGTGCTCCACCCGCCTTGGCCTCCCAAAGTGCTGGGATTACAGGCGTGAGCCACCACGCCTGGCCTCCTACAATTCTTTCTAGTTGTTAAGAATATGCCGGGCGTGGTGGCTCACACCTGTAATCCCAGCCCTTTGAGAGGCTAAGGTGGGTGGATCACGGGGTCAGGAGTTCAAGACCAGTCTGGCCAAGATGGTAAAATCCCGTCTCTACTAAAAATATAAAAATTAGCCAGGCGTTGTGGTGGGCACCTGTAATCCCAGCTACTCGGGAGGCTGAGACAGGAGAATCACTACAACTCGGGAGACAGAAGTTGCAGTGAGCGGAGATCATGCCACTGCACTCCAGCCTGGGCAACAGGGCGAGACTCTGTCTCAAAGGGTTAAAAAAAAAAAAAAAAGTATGCATCCAAGTTTTAGACTGGGCGCGGTGGCTTATGCCTGTAATCCCAGCACTTTAGGAGGCCGAGGTGAGTGGATCACTTGAGGTCCGGAAGAGTTCAAGACCAGCCTAGCCAACATGGTTGAAACCACATCTCTACTAAAAATACAAAAAAATGAGCCAGGTGTGGTGGTGCATGCCTGTAGTCCCAGCTACTCGTGAGGCTGAGGCAAGAGAACTGCTTGAACACAGGAGGCGGAGGTTGCAGTGAGCCGAGATCATGCCACTGCACTCCAGCCTGTGTGACAGAGTGAGAATCTGTCTCAAAAAAAAAAAAGAATCTATCCAAGTTTAAAAATTGTTTATTTGAAGATCGAAAATGCAAGTGTGAACTGTTGGGATTTTTTTTAAATTAATATATTTAAGTATAGTTTACTGAGTATCCAGAAATATAAATCTTTAGCTATAGCTCAACAAACTTAGTCATCTCGATTCACTCGTGAGTTTAGTGCTACTTATTAATTTTGATCAAGTAATTAGGTTATTATTTAAATAAACAGCTATTGAATTTTTATAGTATTTTTGGACACTGCACAATTTGTACACATCATCACAACTCTTTCCTTTAGTAATCCAGCTACCAGTGATTTTTTGTTATTGTTTAGATGCCATTTTATATTAATTGAAAAGCACTTTAAGAAGTACTGTCTTTTGAATCATAATTGATACATGATGTCTCAGGGTCTTTTACATGAAAAAATTTTTTCCATGTGAGCAGTGTTTTAATGTTGAAAGATTTGTATTTTGCTAAATCTCCATGTGTTGTTTTTTTACTTCAACTTTCTAGGTTAAGGGAAGAGTACAAAAGTCATAGTTTTGATACTTTATTACAGATAAGGAAGACCTGCAAAATCCACAGCCACACTTTCATGAGTGATGCCATATTAGCTGGTATTCCTTTACTATAAATATATGTTTCAAAGCTAAAACCAAAACAGTTTAATAGAAGCAACTTTTCAGTGTTTTACCAAATTTTTTATTCCTTACAAGACAGGTGGTAAGACTATAGTTGTTCTTGTGTACTAGTTAATTAATTACACTAATTTACATATGGGAGGGTGCTGTGAGGAAATGCATGGTTTCTTGAAAAGAACTGCGGACTGACAGCCACCTCCTCCATTGTTACCCTGGCTCTGTGTCCCACCCTTCTCATGGTGCTTGAGGGACCATGGCTAATCCTGGCCTGAGACAAATTGAGATTACTGTGGTGAAGCAGTTGGTCAAAAAAAGTGAAGCATGATAAAGAAGCAAAACAAGAAGAAGAAGAAAAAAAAATGAAAGCTGAAGATGGTGCAAATGATGCCATTAAAAAGCAGGCAGAAATTCTGCGAGAATCCCAGGTGATAAGCTCTGATTGCCAGCACAGGTTGGAAGCTGCATAGTTCTTTGGCGGATGTTAGAAAGTGAAAAAGACTTGAAAGAAGCTGAGGAATATAAAGAACATTTAGTACTGGATTCAGTGAAGTTAGAAGCCTGAAACTTTTCTGTACAGGAAGTTTTTTGCATTAAATCATGGGGTCCAGTTTACGTTTCATTATTTTTAACCACTGCTGTGTGTTCAAGTGTGAAAACATGGTTCTTTTTATGTGATTGTATACATTTCTTTGCCTAATTTTTTTTTTTTTTTTTTGAGATGGAGTCTCACCCTGTCCACCAGGCTGGAGTGCAGTGGCGCTATCTCGGCTCACTGCAAGCGCCGCCTCCCGGGTTCCCGCCATTCTCCTGCCTCAGCCTCCTGAGTAGCTGGGACTACAGGCGCCCGCCACGGCACCTGGCTTTTTTTTGTATTTTTAGTAGAGACGGGGTTTCACTGTGGTCTCGATCTCCTGACCTTGTGATCCGCCCGCCTCGGCCTCCCAAAGTGCTGGGATTACAGGTGTGAGCCACCGCGCCCGGCCTCTTTGCCTAATTTAATATGTCAAATGAAGGACAAAACTGAGAACTGAGTGTATATTACAAAGGAACAGAAAAGTATGAAGTCTGTTTACATATTTCTATTAAATAATGTTCTCATTAATTTGTACACATAAAAGAGGTTTTTACTTACACTTACCTGTATATGTGAGATATTTGACCAGTAGGTCCTATTGTGCATAATAATACAAACTCACTGTATAGTTGCTTTTTTTTTTCCTGGTGGTGGATTTTTTTGTGTGTCTGGGAGGAAGGGTGAGTTGTACCATTCATGCCTCTTTTACTAGTTTACTGGCAGTCACATGCGTTGGCAAGATGAGCAAAGGTGTTGAGCCTGAGGCTGTAGAGCAGAGCACAGTGTATATTATGGATTTATGTTGCCTAGAAAGAGAATCTTTGTAACCACATAATTTATTATTCAATCCTGGCCACCTTTGGGAGTGAATGAGAGTTCTATTAACAATTACACTGAAACAACAAACAGGTAGAACTAGGACATGTGGTGTTCTTAGCCGTAAACCCTGGTAGTCCTGGATTTAAATGACATGTTTACTTTTCCAGGACTTCAGATTTGTCTGAAGAGTGGAGAGAATAATGGTTGTTTCACAGGATCATGAAGATTGACTAGACTGAGATGATTTATAGTATGTTGAGGTAGTATGTATGCAAATAATGTAGCACATGGCCTGGTAGTTGCTGCTTAGTAAATGTTACCTATCAAGTAAAAACTCATAGTTTGGATGAGGTGTGAGCTTTTCAAAATCATAAAGCACCACCCTTTTCTGTTCTTACTGTGTCTATCTATCCTTCGGCTCATTATTTCATACCTTTATTTAATATAGTGCCTTCAGTTTACTAGAACGTTGTGTTAGTACCTTGTAGAAATAATTGCAGCTGTCTTTGCCATATGTAGCATTTACATTTCTAGTATGGACACAGCTGGTCTTTCCAGTTCAGCTACAGAAAGTGAAGGAAGGGGGAATATAAGGAAGCGCTACTGAATATGGGTCACCAGTCGTGTTGTTACCCATTATTTGATGCTGTAGCATTGACTGAACACATTTATTTTGTGTCATCAGGAAGGGGGAGAGTGTTGGTATCAGAATTATTTAGGTGTGGTAACAGTCATCTGGGTAGTTATTTCTAAGTTAATCACGAGTTCTTTCTCTTTCCATATCCCCACTTACTGTGTATATGATTGGGGGTGTGGGGAAGGTCTGGTGTAAGGATTTGAGGATAGATAGAAATTATTGAACCAGGACAAAAATTTAGAGAGCATACCCTAGGTAGTTTAGGTTACTACTCTCTGTTCAGTATATTACTGGGATATGAATGTTAGTGATTTATCTTCTATTGTTCTTGAAAATTTCCTCATCTTAAAATTTGAAGGACTAGCCGAACTTCTTCCAGAGTTTGAAGTCTAGTTCAGTATGCCACATTTACTCAGCTCTTACCTTCCTGAACTCTTATATTAATGTCATCTCAAGTACTGATTGCTAATGGTAACTGACAGTTATTGATCACTTAAGTGCCAGACTCTTGGATTGTTGATTAAAACCTACACAGCACTTTTTACAAGGGAAGAAACTGATCCTTACGGGGGTTTTAAGGACTTGCCCTAGATCACTTAAATAATCCCTGTTGTTCTCTGAAAATTTTCTCCTATCATACTCGTCTTAAGACTTAAAGGACTCATCAAATTGGGGTTAGAGGTGGATCCAGACTGTGTTGTTGAGATACCCATTTGGCAATAAGGCTCCTAGTGCACCAGGGATTAGTAAACCTGGGATTGCTTTTTCTGTTATCAGAGGAAAACTGTGATAGTGAAGTCAGAGCCTGGTATACAGATACCTGGTATATATATAGATGGTATGTGAATAAATGTGCCTGATATATAATTTCTTTCTTCCTCTAGCCCCTTTTTTTGTGCTTTATTTTGATGCTTGATTTCAATGTCCTTTATACTATTCCTTGGTAATAAATAGTTCAGCTCAGTGTTACATTTTAGCCATTCATGAGGCCAAAGATAGGATGCCTTCATTACAGAAAAGGGGAAATATGGTATCTGGGAGTACCTTTAAAAGTAGGAAAAGTAGGTTTCCTCACTTGAATGTTACTTTAAAATGACTTTATATTGCATTAATCATTGTTCTGGGAGGAATACCTGTATCTACATATATCAGAAAAAATTTAGGACGGAGGAAAGTGATAAATATAATTTAAAAAATTTTTTTTCTTTCTAAAACAAATCATATAAAACAATTCAGCATAGTGTCTGGCCGTACAGTTTGCCCTGAATAAAAATTTGCAGAATGGCAAGCCAGGTAACCACTTAAAATTGTTAGCTACTTTATAAAAAGCAATCCTTATTTTGCATTTCCCATGTACCTGACAGTTTAAATGCTTTTGTTTTTTAATTCATTTAATCCCCATGGTGATCCTAGGAGATAAATGTCACAATGCCCATTTTAAGATGAGGAAATTGAGGCCACAAAAGTTACTTGCTCTGAATTTACAGCTGTGAATGGCAGAGCTGGGATTCCAACATGGGGAACATGGCTCTAGTGGGTGTGATCTGAAGCAGTGCATCTCATATTCTGACGACAAACTGGTTTGTGTTTGTTTTTAAATTTTCATTTAATTTAATTTTTTAGAGACAGAGTCTTACTCTGTCAGCCAGGCTGGAGTGCAGTGGTGCTGTCTCAGCTCACTACAGTCTTTGAACTCCTGGGCTCAAGTGGTGCTCCTCTTTTGGCCTCCTGGGCTCAAGAGATCCTCCTGCTTTGGCCTCCCAAGGTGTTGGGATTATAGGGATGAGCCACCATGCCTGGCCTTTTTTAAAAAATTTCTAATATAATACTTTTGTAAAATTATAAAGATGAAGATATACATACAAAATGTAAGCCTGAGTTTGATTAGTTTCAGCAGATACAAAATTGTCAAATTGCTACAGATTTCCGAAGTGTTTACTTTACATTTCTATACTTAACCTCACTGTCAACCATAACCAGTTTGTGGACCAGTAGTAGTAGTCTGTGGGCTATACCTTGAGTTATTGGTTCAAACCATTAATCAGTGCCTAGGGGGACTACTGATTATTACATACTTCAAATAAGGTGTTGGGTGATTTGTCTTAACCCAGAAAAAAAATATTTGGAAGTTCCTGTGAGTAAATATTTGTTGAATGAAGGTAATGGAGGACACAAATGGAGTGTTCTGAGGGGGAAGGCTCATCATTATTTCTAGAAGAAATGGTTTATATGTGTATTTGGGTTGAGAATTGCTGAGAAATCTTGAATGTTCAAAACCGTGGAAAAGCGCATCATGGTTTTGAAATTTAAGCAATGTAGACTTGAACATGATGAGGAGAATCTAAAGTTTAGTCAGATTTATTGAAAACATCACAGAATGATGCTAGATCTGGGAAATATTTACCTCTATAATATTAGGATTGTCCCATAAGATTGATATTATACCTGTGCTAGTTTTTGCAGAATGTAGTAAAAAGCTACCTGACATTCTTTGCAGCCAGTTGTTAGACTTTTCTTGCCCTTGCTTGCTTTTTTTCTTCACTTTCAAGTTTCTCTTGTTGCTATGACAGTCTATTCAGCCCTGGGTTTGCTAAATTACAATACTGAACATTTTTATTTGAAGCTGATAAACTGAGCAAATCTTAAACCAGGTTTAATACATTGCTCTCAAATTGGTTATCTTTTTCTGTTCCCTTACTTGCCATTTGTATTTAATGTCTTTGACCTTCTAGTTAATGGCTTTCATTGCCCCCAAGATGAAACCTACACTTTTAGCCTGACCTCTGAGGCCTTTAACAATCTCACTCCAACCTACCATTCTAGCTCTGGTTTCACGAACCCTCTCTTTCAGCCACATTGGTTACTACCTGGATGAACACAGCACCATCCCATGGCCTCGCTCTTACTCCCTATTCTGCCCACCTAAAATGTGTTACACAATGCTTTTTCAAGGGAAGATTGCCTATTTTAGGTTAAAAATGTGTTTGATTACTTTGAGATTAGCCATAATCTGCTAAATTAGCCGTTACTTTTTTGTCCAGGTAGTTTATAAACCTAGAAATGTTGGTCATTTAATTTTTTTCCTTTTTTTTAATTCCTCAGTAGAACCTGAGATTGGTCATTTAGAATGTAATTCCCAGTAAAATTTACTCATTGAGAAAACACCAGTCTAAGAGAGTAGAGAGAGGAATATGGTAGGATTTTGCAGTAGAGTTTTGTTTTTAAACTGAATGCAAACTTAAAACTATTTAGTGTCTATAGGAAGCAACCTTAAAAATAAGGTTATATATCTTAAAATAGAACTTGCTTCTTGAACTGTTTTTTAGTTCCCATATAGATCGTACAAAAAGAAGACTGTCTATGCCCAATAAAAATTTTTATGGTATCTCACATCATTTGTTTGAAAATCTAATATGTTTATATAATTAAAAGTGAAGACTAAAGATTTTAAATTAGTATACTTACTGATTCATACATACACACACATTTAAAAATGTGTAGCTCCTTTTTTAAGTTGTTGGAAAAGTACCAAATTATGTGTCCTTTTTTGTTTTGTTTTGTTTTGAGACGGAGTTTTGCTCTTGTTGCCCAGGCAAGAGTGCAGTGGCACGATCTCTGCTCACTGCAATTTCTGCCTCCTGGGTTCAAGCAATTCTCTTGTCTCAACCTCCTGAGTAGCTGGAATTACAGCCACACGCCATTGCGCCCAGCTAATTTTTGCATTTTTAGTAGAGATGGGGTTTCACCATGTTGGCCAGGCTGGTCTTGAGCTCCTGACCTTAGGTGATCCACCTGCCTCGGCCTCCCAAAGTGCTGGGTTTATAGCACTGAGCCACCGTGCCCAGCCAATTATGTGTTCCTAATATGAAGACTAGTATCATTTACTTACAGTGCGACTTTTATTTTAATTCAAAATAATGCTTTTAAAATTCTAGGAACTGGATATGTTTTTCCTGAGTGATAACTTGCTTTTAATTCCTGTATGTCCAAAGATTTGATGCCATCTTAGTCTTTCATCATTTTCCCAATAATGAAAAGAATGGAATAACATAAAAGAAGGGAAAGTACTACATTATTTTGGACACCATTAAACTTGTAATTAATCATATTGTAATTCACTGTTTATGTGCTGCTGAGGTGAAAGGTTTAAATAAGTGTTGTGAAAGTATGGTTTATAGTGAGGATTTTGAGCTTATGAATAAATATAAGAGAATTTACAGTGCTGTTTAACTTTGAGAGGAAGAATATCTTTTACTGGCATATTCAACATTGAAAACCCCTATATGCCCAACCCTGTGGTAGGACCATCATTATGTGAAACCCCAAAACATATTATAATCATTGCTCCTTTAAACTTATAGTCATTTATGTAGGATATTTACCTTTTCAAGTGCTTGTCATTCTTTTTGCATCTCCATCTGGGATCTTTTTTCTGCAGGCTGAAGACTTTTCTTTGGTATTCCTCTTTGGATCTGAGAGAGAGAGAAGATTGTTTCTTTTTCTTTCTTCCCCTTTCTTCACTGGGTCTCACTGTATTGCTGAAGCTGTTTTCGAACTCCTGGACTCAAGCAGTCCTCTCGCCTTGACCTCTCAAAGTGCTGGAGTCACAGACATAAGTCCCTGTACCCATTGTACTTATGTTTCACAAATACTGTGCAGTCTCTAGTTTTGGCTCAGCTGTTCTTGTTCTCTGTTAGGCCAACCAGAGTTACACTCTGAAAGTGCCAGTTTAGGAGTTGGCCAAAAACCTGTGAGGGATTTTTACATATAATGAGGAGCCCTCTTCTCATCTACAGCAGTTTTTCTCTGGTGCCCTGTTCCCTAAAGCCTACCTGCCTGCCAGTCTCTCGTTGTTTTCATTGAGACTCCCACTGTCTGCCTGGAAACCCATCATTAATTTTAAGCTAGTGGGATAGGAAATGGCATTCAGTAATTATCGTCTGTTTGAACACTTAAATTTACTGGTAAGTAAATGTTGATAAAAATGTTTGGTTTTAAGGCATTAATTACTGTATGTCAATTTTCAGGCCTTAACCATTCTATGTAAACAGTTAAATTTATTTAGTTAAGTAATCAAGTCAATAAGTTCCTATTGGGTTAAGTACTGTGATTATTGAATGAGATCGAGACAGGGTCTCTGTTCTGGGTGACTTTATAGGCTAATAGAAATTCTTATACATGTCATATGTTGATAAGAAAAAACATATCTGTTAGGAGGCCGAGGTGGGAGGATCGCTTGAGCTCAGGAGTTTGAGACCAGCCTGGCCAACATGGTGAGACTTTGTCTATACTAAAAATAAAAAAGAATTAGCCAGGTATCGTGGTGCCTATCTGTAGTCCCAGTTACCCTTGAGGCTGAGGCAAGAAGATTGCTTGAGCCAGGGAAATTGAGGCTGCAGTGAGCTGTGATTACCTGCTGTACTCCAGTCTGGATAACAGAGTGAGACCCCATCTCTAAGAAACATAAAATACAGGAAAACCCATATTCTTTCAAATAAATATTTACCACCTTTCTGCTCTCTGAGTTCTTTTAGATAATAAATATTTGAATTACATATCTTGTTATCTTAACATAGATCTCTATTGTTTGCTGCTTCAGTCTGATATCCAAACACTTGTTGCATTGCCCTTTTTTTGATGTCTGTCTTTGTCCTAGTGCCTTTCTTTGGCTTTTTTCTTTTGTTGACAACAATTTATGATAGTATGAAGAACTACATGGAAGAATGTGGTGAACACCTATTTTAAATTACTGTCCCCAGGCTTGTTTTCTTTCTGATATTTTTAGATGACAATGTTAATTATGCCTAGCCTAAAAGAAGATTGAAGTTCAAGCCAATGTCCATCTTGTTAGGGCCCACTGAAAATATTAAGCTGCCAAACTTTTAGGTTACCATAGGGTAAACAGTATGCCATGAAGGTAAGACCTGCATATCATTGACTTGATCACTTTACAAAGCTTTTTTGTCATCATAATATAGTTTTGTTTTGTTTGTTTTTGAGACAAGGTCTTGCCATGTTGCCCAGGCTGGTCTCAAACTCCTGGTCTCAAGCAGTCCTCCTGTTAATCTCCCAAGTAGCTGGGATTATAGGGACGCACCATTGTGCCCAGTGATATAGTTGTTATACTCTTGAAACTTTAGTTTTAATCCTCTATCCTTCCTGATACCCCCTTCAATACCATATGCAGTATCTTAATATGATGGTATGTTAAGAAAAATAGCAGATTTTCCCAACTTTGTTGCATAGTCTGTAACCGTCTTCCTGCTATTTAAAAAAAAAGTGCAAGTGGAAGGGTAACTATAAATACCATTACATATTCAGATTTGAGAAATCCTTTTCTCTTTGCTCTTAATGAAGGGATATGAGAATAGAGAATGGTTCTTTAGAGGTTGGTCTGGGTGGTCTGTTTTATGAAGCAATTTGCTTTAATTCCTTCTTCTTAAAAAATATCAGTGCCGGGTGTGGTGGCTCATGCCTATAATCCCAGCACTTTGGGAGGCCAGGGTGGGCGGATCGCGGGGTCAGGAGTTCAAGACCAGCCTGACGAACATGGTGAAACCCCGTCTCTACTGAAAATAGAAAAATTAGCCAGGCATGGTGGCACACAGCTGTAATCCCAGTTACTCAGGAGGCTGAGGCAGGAGAACTGCTTGAACCTGGGAGGAGGAGGTTGCAGTGAGCCAAGATCACACGATTGCACTCCAGCCTGGCCAACAGAGAGACTCTTGTCTCAAAAAAAAAAAAAAGTATCAGCGTGTCAGTTCAGGTTTAGTTAGAATATTGCTGTCATAGATGTGTTAAGAAATTTAAAGTAATGTTTTATATTATTTTCCACTAGGAAACCACCCCTACTCCTAATCCCCCGACTACAGAAGAGGAGAAAACGGAATCTAATCAGGAGGTTGCTAACCCAGAACACTATATTAAACATCCTCTACAGAACAGGTAAGCTTTCTGACACCTAGGTTTTCTGAGTTAGGCCACAAGGTAGATGGTGAATAGGGCAAGTTTGAAGGCAAAGTTAGATTATGAGACTAGTTTTAGATATGCTAAGGTTGAGGGTTCTGTTTTCGTTTGGATGACCCATGACCAGCAGACAGTTTCATGTGTGAGTCTTGAGTTCAAAAGGAACTATGTGAGAGATTAGTTTGAAAAGTATTGGTCATAATGGAAGCCACATTAGTAAATAAGTTCCCTTAAGGAGAAGTGAACTTGACTCATGACAAAGACCTGGGATACTAGCATCATATAGGGGGCTTTTGTTGAAGAAGAATGCCTATGAAGGATGGACATACAAAGACAGTGGTGGTTGCCCAGCATGGTGGCTCTTGCCTATAAACCCAGCACTTGAGGAGGTGGAGGTGGGCGGATCACCTGAGGTCAGGAGTTTGAGACCAACCTGGCCAACATGGTGAAACCCCGTCTCTACTAAAAATACAAAAATTAGCTGGGTGTGGTGGCAGGTGCCTGTAATCCCAGCTGCTTGGGAGACTGAGGTGAGATAATTGCTTGAACCCAGGAGGTGCAGGTTGCAGTGAACCAAGATCATGCTCCATCTCACACACAAAAAAAGACAGTGGTGGTCATGGAAACCAAGAAGGTGGTTTGTTCTAAGATAGGGTGTAAGTTCATAGCACGTGCTAAAAAGGTCAAATGAAGCAAGATGTCAAAATATCCATTGAATTGAACACTTTTGAAAAAGTCCCTACTGACTTAGGAAAAAGTGTTTTAGTAAAGTTCCATAGAGTAGTTCCGTAAAACATGGAAAAAAAGATCAGGGCAGTTTGAAGAGTGAATAGGAGATATATAGATGTATAGAGGAAGAACAGGTGACTTGAAGCTGGAGTGAGAATGAGAAACGAGAGCCAGGGAATGTGGAGTTTGAAGGTTGGTTGGTTTGTAACTGAGAGACTAGAGGAAAAGGGTACAGATTAAAATTAGGTAAGTTTTCATAGTTAACAGTGTAGCAGGAAATTGAGTATTCGTTCATTATATGGCTTTTCCCAACTCTTCCCACTCCTTTCCAGTAGGTTTGTTTTTATTTATTTTCTGGGGTATGTGAGAAGTAACTTGAGTTCACTGAATGCTGATGGTGGGAAGAAAATGGCAGTTTAGAAACATTGTAACAATGTAGAGGAAAGTAAATTGGAATTAACTTCCAAAGTTCTTTCAATTCACTTCCTTGTCTTTTTTTCTTTTTATTTACTTTTTTCAGGGCAGACCATTCACTCTCTACTTAAGAGAGTCCACAAATCTATTTGTCATTTAGTTTCATTTATTAAAATTTTTTTTATGATCTTAATTTTTTTTTAATGTTTCCTTTATTCGTCATGGAAGACCTACTGAAATACATAGTTCAAATATGCTGTATGCAGTTTTCTCATAGGAGACCCTTTGGTTCAGTATATCCTCCAATGAGGAACAAATCAGTTTTTTAGACAATGGAGATTGTCAGCTAGTGGGACATCAGAGGTCAAACAGTCTATAAAGGATAAAATCCTTCCTCAGGAAAGCAATGTACCACATGTATTAGGTTGAACAATTCATTAGTGGCAGTTTTATATAGTTTAACGTAATAGTAGCACCAAAAGCCACATTTTTTTTTCACTTTTTTCAGTGATATAAAACAAACCCTGTATATCTTCTAGCTGTCTGTGAACCCAGTTCTTGGTGTCGCTCTTATTGTGGGGAGAAGTAAACAAGGCGTATATCCCTCACAGCTTGAATGGAGTCTAAGAAGGGATTCTTAAGTGTCCTCATCAGTTTGGGGGGGAAAAAAAAGTTTAAATCTTAAAATAAAATCCCTGGGGACTTCAGTTTCTCTATAAATTCTACTTTTTGTGTAAAATAGCAAGTATCATTTGGAAAAGTACTATGTTTTATGGCTCCAATGTTGGCAGTTTTCTCATTATTTACTTCTTGCATTTTACTTTTCTTTACTCCCCAGAGTAGTCAATGTTAAATTTGGTTTGTATTCCAGAAGTATTAAATGCACATATGTATACTTTTTCATACAGATGTCTATACGGTTGACTTTTCTGTTTGTATGTGCAGATTTTACCTCATAGTTTTAAACTGCCGTCTTATATTCATATACAGCCATGTATTTTATTAGGCTTACATTAATGGCTGTATAGATTTTTCTTTTTACACACAGTGCTGTAATTTACATCCTTATATACTTGTGCACTTGTGTGAATATATTTATAGGGTAAAATTTTAGATCTCCTAGAACAAAGATTACCCTTCAACAACTTTTGCGCAGATACTGCTGCATTATTCTGATTCTGCTTTATTGACTTAGACTTAATAGTTTGAGAGTTCCTGGTTTCTACGTCCTTGCCAACTCATGTGATTAGTCTTTTAAGTTGTTGCCAATTAGGTCGGTCCCAGTCTGATTTGGGAAAACAATTTCAATATTTTCAATTTTGCATTTTAAAATTGAAGTTTCAAAATATTTTCATATTGATGATTTGTGGTTTTTATCTAAGGACAGATTAATCAGTTCTTCTATTTTTTTTTTTTCTTTTGGATTATCTGCTTTTCCCCTACTTTCAAGCTAACAAGTTATGGAATATCTTTTCCAAGTTTATTTCCAAGCATTTTGTATTATCATGCTAACTCACCCAAGGCAGGGAAGTTGGAGGAGTATTAAATCGGAAACAGTTTTTCCACATCATTTGTCTTCTAACATTGACTGTGGAATTACAGGGTTTTTTTTTTTTAGAGGTCTTTAGTTTTCATGTAGGCAAATACTGCTTTTCCTCAGTGGCTTCTGGGTTTCATATCAATTTTAGGAAAACTACCACACAATTAAGCTTTTTTTTTTTAACTTTTTAATAGTTGCATAGTAGTCACTTGGATGGATGTACGATATTTTATTTAAATCAGCAGTACTCAAATATTTGGTCTCACAGTCCCTTTACACTCTTAAATTATTGAGGACTCTACAGAGCTTTATGTGACTTTTTATCTATTGTTATTTACTACATTTTTACAGTAAATAATGCTAAGGTGTTTTTTCACATTTAAAAATGAATGTATAATTTCACCTGAAAAACTTGAGAAATGTAAAATTATTTGTTTAGAAAATTTATCACATGTTAACATAAATGACATTTTATAATGAAAATAATTATTTGAACTAAAAAATATATAATGGAAAGAATGGCATTTTTGCCATCTTTTTTTGTTTGGTTTTGGTTTTGGTTTTTTGAGATGGAGTCTCGCCCTGTTGCCCAGGCTGGAGTGCAGTGACAACTTTGCGGCTCACTGCCACCTCCACCTCCCAGGTTCAAGTGATTCTTCTGCCTCAACCTCCCGAGTAGCCAGAACCACAGGCACGTGCCACCACGCCTGGCTAATTTGTATAGTTTTTAGTAGAGACGGGGTTTCGCCATGTTGGCCAGGCTGATCTTGAACTCCTGACCTTGTGATCCACCTGCCTCGGCCTCCCAAAGTGCCGGGATTACAGGCATGAGCCACCGCGCCCGGCCACATTTTTGCCATCTTGAAAGTCAACTGGATTTTCATAGCTGTTTCTGCCTTCAGTCTGTGGAGTTAAGATGTTTCATTGGAAGTATAAGAAGACAGTACAGCCTCACACAGGTATTTGGTTGGAAAAGGGAGAATAGTTTTTAAAAGCCTTTAAAAATAATTGTTGATATTATCCTTTGATACACTACTAGGTGTCTTCCCCCCTCCCCTTTTTTTCCTAGGACACATGCTCTCAAAGAGATCCTAGGTTTCTTAGAGATTAGTTGAAATGTGGAATCTGAAACCATATCCAAGAATTTGTTTCTACTTTGTTACATTAAAATCCATTGGTCTGTCTCACATCTGGAATGGATCTCTTACCTGTGTAAGATTTTTAACATCATAGATTGCTTATTTGGAAAATAATGATTCAGTGAGTTATACAGATCTTCCAAATGTTGACACATTTTCTTATATAGTATCAAACAATAATAATTCATTAACATTACCTCTAAACTCATTAAGCATCTTTGGCACCTGCCACCATGCCCATCTAATTTTTATATTTTTAGTAGAAACAGGGTTTCACTATGATGGCGAGGCTGGTCTTGAACTCCTGACCTCAGGTGATCCGCCCACCTCAGCCTCCCAAAGTGCTAGGATTGTAGGTGTGAGCCACCGCGCCCGGCCCAAAGGCATTCTTATATGAAACTCACATTATTAGTACTGTGAGAGTTGGTAGTAATAAATGTACAGTGACTACTCGTATAGTTTTGTGTCACTGTCTTGGTTCTTGCTAAGGCACCAGGATATTTAACTACTATTGCTTTTGCACCATTAGTGCAAATGTGAATACTGAAAAGCAAAGTGACTTCTTAGCATTATTATTAAAATGGATCTTAGGGCCTCCTGCCTGTCTGCAAACTACATTTTGAGAACTGCTGATTTAAATAATTCGTTGTTGATAAGCACTTAGGATGTTTTCACATTTTCCAAAACTAAAAATGTCATTTGTTTGTTTTTGGAGACAGGGTCTCACTCTGTCACCCAGGCTGGGGTGGTGTAATCTCGGCTCACTGCAGCCTTGACCTTCTGTGCTCAAGCCATCTTTCCACCCCAGGCATGCATCACCACCATTTTAATATATTTTGTAGAGTTGGAGTTTTGCTATTTCCCAGGCTGGCCTTGAACTCCTAGACTCAAACAATTCATCCACCTCAGCCTCACAGAATGCTGGGATTATAGGCATGAGCCAACATGCCTGGCCTTTTTTTTTTTTTTTTTTTTGAAGAGACATGGTGCCATTCTGTTGCCCAGACTAGGGAGCAGTGGCATGATAATAGCCTCAAATTTCTGGGTTCAAATGACCTTCCTGCATCAGCCTTCTAAGTAGCTAGGTCCATAAGTGTGCACCACCATGCCTGGCTAAGAATTTTTTTTTTTTTTCTTTTTTGGAGAGATGAGGGGTCTTGCTATGTTGCTCAGGCTGTTCTCAAACTCCTCACCTCAAGCAGTCCTCTCCCCTTCCCCTTCTTTGATAGGGTCTTGCTCTGTCACTCACGTTGGAGTCCAGTGGCATGATCATAGCTCACTGCAACCTCAAACTCTTGGGCTCAAGCAGTCCTCCTGCCTTGGCCTCCTGGGTAGCTGGGACTATAGACACATGCCATCATGCCTAGCTAATTTTTGTTTTTTTGAGACGGAGCCTTTCTCTGTCACCAGGCTGGAGTGCAGTGGTGCAATCTCAGCTCACTGCAACCTCTGTCTCCCAGATTCAAGCGATTCTCCTGCCTCAGCCTCCTGAGTAGCTGGGACTACAGGTGCATGCCACAACACCCGGCTAATTTTTGTATTTGTAGTAGAGATGGGGTTTCACCATGTTGGCCAGGATGGTCTCCATCTCTTGACCTCATGATCTGCCCACGTTGGCCTCCCAAAAGTGCTGGGATTACAGGCGTGAGCCGCCGCACCTGGCCCGTGCCTGGCTAATTTTTTAAATGTCTAGTAGAGGAGATCTCTCACTATGTTGCCCAGGCTGGTCTTGAGCTCCTGGGCTCAAGTGTTCTTCCTGCCTGAGCCTCCTAGAGTGCTGTTATTGCAGGTGTGAGCCACCTTGCCTGGCCTCATAGATCTTTATGTGTTTAAATGGCTGGGTGCAGAGTTTTTTTGTTTTGAAATTTATTTTTAAAAATCCAGAGTGTAGTACTTGACCTTGTTGGGGGTTTTCTTGCATTTTCTTTTTCTTTTTTATTGATAATGGGGTGGCAGTTGCTGACAAATTTTCAAGTACATATTGAAGTGCATCTCATTTTTCTGTCTAGGTGAGGTTACCGAGTATTAATTATAGGATTATGAAATATATATTCAATTTGGAAGGCTCTTCAGACAACATTTGTGTTGATGAGAAAATGAAATTTCCCTTTGACTTTCCTTTGGTATTGTAATTCAGAGAATATTCAGTTTAATTCTTCTAAAGGAGAATGATCTTGGCAATCATCTTGGGATAAAGTGTAACTTTAATGTTCCACGAGTTTATCTTCAAGGCATTAGAGAAAATATTATACAGGCATACCTCATTTTACTGTGCTTCACAAATCATGCCTTTTCTATAAATTGAGGGTTTGTGGAAATCCTGTGTCAAGCAGTTCTGTTCATGTCACGTTTCCAATGGCATGTGCTCACTTAGTGTCTCTGTCACATTTTGGTAATTCTCACGGTATTTCAAACTTTATTGTATCTGTTATGATCTGTGATCAGTGATCTTTGATGTTGCTATTGTAATTGTTTTGGGGTGCTATGAACATTGGCCATATAAGACGGCCAACTTAATTAATAAAAGTTGTATGTGTTCTGAATGCTCCACTGACTGGCCATTCCCATCTCCTTGTCCTTGGGTCTACCTATTCCCTGAGACACAACAATATTGAAATTAAGCCAATTAATAGCCGTACAATGGCCCCTACATGTTATAGTGAAAGGAAGAGTTGCATGTCTCTCACTTTAAATCAAAAGCTAGAAATGATTACGCTTACGAGGAAGACATGTCAAAAGCCAACACAGGCCAAAAGCTAGGTCTCTTGTACCAAATAAGTTAGCCAGGTTGTGAAAGCAAAGGAAAAATTCTTGAAGGAAATCAAAAGTTCTGCTCCAGCAAACACATGAATGATAAGAAAACAAAACAGCCTCATTGCTGATGTAGAGAAAGTTCAAGTGGTCTGGGTAGTAAATAAAACCAGCTACAACATTCCCTTAAGGCAAAGCCTAATCCATAGCAAGGCCCTAACTCTGTTCAATGTTATGAAGGCTGAGGGAGGTGGGGATGCTGCAGAATAAAAGTTGAAAGCTAACAGAGGTCAGTTATAAGATTTAAGGAAAGAAGTCACCCCCATAAAGGTACAAGGTGAAGCAGCGAGGGCTGATGTAGAGATTGCAGCAAATTATCCAGATCTAGCTAAGGTGATTGATGAAGGAAGTTTACACTAAAAACAGATTTTCAATGTAAACAAAACAGCCTTCTACTGGAAGAAGATGCCATCTAGGTCTTTGCTAGATAGAGAGAAGTCAGTGCCTAGCTTCAAACTACAAAGGACAGACTGATTCTTGTTAGGGGATCTTGCAGCTGATGACTTTTAAGTTGAAGCCAATGCTCATTTGCCATTCCCAAAATCTTAAGAATCCTTAAGAATGATGCTAAATCCACTCTGCCCATGCTCTGGAAATGGAGCAGCAAAGCCTGGATGACAGTGCATCGATTTATAGCATGGTTTACTGAATACTTTAAGCCTGCTGTTGAAACCTACTGCCCAGAAAAAAGTTTCCTTTCAAAATATCGCTACTCATTGATGATGCACCTAGTCACCCAAGAGCTCTGACGGAGGTGAATTGTTTTCATGCCTCTTAACACAGCGTACTTTCTGCAGCCTATGGAGCAGCAAAGAGGAATTTTGACTTTCAAGCCTTCTTATTTATTAATAAGAACTATATTTCATAAGGCTATAAATGCTGTAGATAGTGATTACTTTGATGGATCTGGACAAAGTAAATTGAAAACCTTCCAAAAGGATTCAGCATTCTGGATGTCATGAAGAACATTCATGATTCATGGAAGGTCAGAATATCAACATGAACAAGAGTTAGGAAGAATTTTATTCCAACCTGTATTGATGACTTTGAAAGGTTCAAGACTTTAGTGGAAGAAGTCACTGCGGATGTGGTGCAGAGAGCGAGAGATGTACAGTAAGAAATGGAGCCTGAAGATGTTACTGAATTGCTGCAGTCTCATGAGAAAACTTGAATGGATAAGGAGTTGCTTCTTATGGGTGAGCAGAAAAAAAGGTTTCTTGAGATGGAATCTATTCCTGGTGAAGATGCTGTGAACATTGTTGAAATGACAACAAAGGATTTAGAATATTACATAAACCGAATTGATAAAGCAACTGCAGGGTTTGGGAGGATTGACTCCAATTTTGAAAGAAATTCTACTGTGTAAAATGCTTACAAACAACATTGCATGCTACAGAGAAATCTTTTGTGAAATGAAGTCAATCGGTGTGACAAACTTCATTGTTGTCTTAAGAAATTGCCACAGCCACCCCAATCTTCAGCGATCACTACCCGGATCAGTCAGCAGCAATCAAAAAGGGAAGAGCCTCCATCAGCAAGAAGATTACCACTCTCTGTAGGCTCTGATGATCATTAGCATTTTTAGCAATAGACTTTTTAATTAAGGTATGTGCTTTTTGGTTTTTAGACATAATGCTATTTCAGACGTAATGTAGACTATAGTATAATGTAAACATAACTTTTATATGCACTGGGAAACCAAAAAATTTGTGTGACTCTCCATCAAGATAGTTCCTTTATTGTGATACTCACTTTATTATGATGATCTAGAACTGAACTCACATACTCACTTTATTATGATGATCTAGAACTGAACTCACAATATATCCAAGGTATGCCTCTATATATAATATGTTAGGTATATATAAGCTATTATATATTATGTAGGAATAAAACTGTTTTAAGAGAAGTATCTACAGATATATTAAAACTAGTATACATTATTTCAGTACATATCTATGCAGCATTACTCAATCTTTATTATTTTCCCAGTTACGTGTTTGATTAAATATAGAGTCACATTTAATAGTTTCCCCACTCCTGGCACTCTCGTTTCTTCTTGGCTAATTTGTTCTTCTGAGAAATATCCGCCATCCTGTTTCTTGCCTTTTTTTTTTTTGGAGACAGTTTCCCTCTGTTGCCCTGGCTGGAATGCTGTGGCACAACCTCGACTCACGGCAACCTCTGCTTCTTGGATTCAAGTGATTCTTGTGCCTCAGCTTCGCGAGTAGCTGGAATTACAGGCGTATACCACCATGCCTGGCTGAATTTTTTTGTATTTTTAGTGGAGACCAGGTTTCACCATGTTGGCTAGGCTGGTCTCAAACTTCTGACCTCATGTGATCCGCCCACCTCAGCCTCCCAAAGTGTTGGGATTACAGGTTTGAGCCACTGTGCCTGGCCCCTTGCCTTCTTTTATAGTTTAAGTGTTTCTGCTGTGTTTTTTTTTTTTTTTTGAGATGGAGTTTCAGTCTCGTTGCCCAGGCTGGAGTACAGTGGCGGGATCTCAGCTCACCGCAGCCTGCTGCCTGAGCCTCCCAAGTAGCTGGGATTACAGGCGTGTACCACCATGCCTGGCCAGTTTTGTATTTTTCGTCAAAACGGGGTTTCTCCATGTTGGTCAGGCTGGTCTTGAACTCCCAACCTTAGGTAATTTGCCCACCTCAGCCTCCCAAAGTGCTGGGATTACAGGTGTGAGCCACCCGCACGCCCAGCTCTGCCGTGTTTTTCTTAAATAATTGTGCTTGCTTATCTCTGTCATAGCACTTAGCACACTGTAGTTGTCTCTCTGCCTCATCTCTATGAATTCCGTTGAGTGATGAGTTTCAGTGTGTCTTGGGTCCCTAGGTATAGCAGAGAATCTGTTATGTAGTAGACATAAAATACATATTTTTTAAATGAAAGAAATGGAGAACTCTCATTATTTACCACTGTAGTAACAACTAGCATTTTACGTTTTTTTCCTAAATTTTTGTGGTAAACATAAAATTTACTGTGTTAACTATTTGTAAGTGTACAGTTCAATTAATGTTAAGTACTTTCTGCAACCAATTATTGTACAACTAATCTCCAGAACTCTTGTTCATCTTCCAAAACTCTGTAAACTCTGTAACCCTAAACTCCCTTCTCCTTGACTAGTGGCAATCACCATTCTTTTTGTTTCTATGAATTTGACTTCTTACCCCTCATAAAAGTGGAATCATATAGTATTTGTCTTTATTTGGAGGGGGCTGGCTTATTCACTTAATGTCCTTAGCTTCCCCTCATGTTTTATCAAGTGTTAGAATTTCCTTCATCAGGGCTTTTTAGTATTCCGTGGTGTATATATATACATTTTTCATTCATCTGTTGATGAACAGTTGGGTTGCTTCTACCTTCTGACTGTTGTGAATAATGTTGCTTTTAACATGGGGATGCAGCTACCATTTTTTGACATTGACTTTTTATTTTTAGATGGGCACTCTGGTTTTTTAAAAATGATAAAAGCAAAACTTGGCAAGCAAACCTGCGGCTGATCTCTAAGTTTGATACTGTTGAAGACTTTTGGGCGTAAGTAACCATTTGTTTTAGGATGTTTTTTTTTTATTAGTTGTGTAGTTTATTTTTAAGCCGAATTCACAAAATGAAGTGTGAGGTAAACAGTTAATGAATGTTCATCTATTTTTTATCTCCTCACAAAAGTTTGAATTGGTGATTATGCTTTATTAGTTTTACAAAGCTTCAATCTTGTCATTCCTTAGCCCTGATTATTCTGTTTCTTGTCCTCAGATATCCTTAGCTCAAGAATCCTTTATTGCTTTTAGAACTTTTGACAACTAGTTGGAACTTGTTCCTCTCTTGGTTGTCAAGATAAATTTGCCTCATAACTGGGTATTCCAGTGCATTGTTGGGTTCTCATTTCTGCAAACTGTTTTCAGTGCAACATCTGGAATTTCCTGTACCAGATTTTTAAGATATCAAAGGTTGAAGTGTTCAGAATTCAGAGTTTGTCAAGGGAATGCCAGTATCTATCATGATACTTTATTCATTTCATTATACTTTGATCAACCTCAGGAAGAATAGTTGAAATATTTTTGAAATTTTGTTTCTGTTTAAGCAGAGTTAAGAATTGGGATCATCAACTTTTGCATGACCTCAAAACAAAATTTAAGGCTGGGCTCAGTGACTCATGCCTGTAATACTAATACTTTGTGATGCTGAGGCAGGAAGATCACTTGCGGCCAGGAGTTCAAGACCAGCCTGGTCAACATGAGTCCCTGTTTCTCTATAAAATAAATAAAATTAAAAATTGTAAAGTCTATTTCAAGAAGTTTTGATTATTGATTCTCTTAAAAGCAAAGTTAATCCAGTGTATCAAATTTACTTGGAGAATGAGTAGGGAGGTACTATATGAGACCCTGAAAGGCAAAACTCTAATAAGTGCTTTAAATTACCTAGCAGTTATTTAAATATTCTAACTTGTACATCTTTTTTTAGGATCATATACATGCTGAATTAGTGATGCTACTCTTATGTTTTAATGTAACCCCCTCAAGATATTCTGCTCATACAAAGGAATAGATTGTGGTATAAAATTTATACATATATATATATACATCTTCAACAGCAGAAACATTTTTCTGTATATTTCCAGTGCTTGACTTCTAATAGGTATTTTGTATTCATTTGTGTTGCTGAAAAAAGCAAAGCATACAGTTAAAACTATAAACTTTGAGAGTATTTGAGAATATTCATTTGAGAGTAAACTTTGAGAGTATTTATTTTTTATTAAAAGCATTACACTTAATAGTAACTACATTTAAGGCCTAATAATTTATATGTGTCTAGTTGTCTAGTTAAACTAGGGTTATTCTTTGCCCGTCATCAAAGCATCAAGTAGTTTTTCTTCTCTAATTGTGTTTATTCAGGACTCTTAATTCTTCTGCACCAAAAAAGCTCTTCATTTTCCTACAGAAGAAAAGGAAGCCTTGAGCCATGTTCCCCAATCAGATTTGCGTATATCTAGTTTGTTTGGCTTTTACTAGTTTACATAATTGTACCAATTAGAACAGTGCCTCCACACTTCAGTTATGTGTAGTCAGTGTCATTGCATAGTAGATTTTTATACCATAATTTAGAGATATGAAGGATTTTTCAATCTTCTGTGAATGTGTGGGCCACTTCCTAATTTCTGGTTTTTCTAGCAAATTTATTGCAAATAACCATTGAGTCCCTTTGTATTTATCCAGACTGCATAGTCTTAGGATTCTGTTTAGGTGTGCCATTATAAATTCTCATTATGGACTTACTTGAGAGACCTTTGAGCACCACGGAAGAGAAAGGAGGCAGCAAAAAGAAAAATGTTTTATTGAAGGTCGTTCCCACAATATCCATTTACTTTATGAAATTAGTAGTGCTAATTTTACAGTCACTTAGTATCCAGGCTTTTTTTGTTCCTAGGGGAGGCTGTCATAGATGATGTAGTTGGGAGTTACCATGAGGTAGTGATTCACAAACCTAATGTGATCTTAGGTTGTCTCACCTAAACTATTATTTGTGTGTTATACTATGGAGTTTCATTTAAAGAATGCCAACTTCTGTCTTAAATCTTTTTTTTTTTTTTTTTTGGAGATGGAGTCTAGCTCTGTCACCAGGCTGGAGTGCAATGGGATGATCTCGGCTCACTGCAACCTCCATCTCCCGGGTTCAAGCGATTTTTCCGCCTCAGCCTCCCGAGTAGCTGGGATTACAGGCGCATGCCATCACACCCGGTTAATTTTTGTATTTTTAGTAGAGATGGGGTTTCCTCATGTTAGTCAGGCTGGTCTCGAACTCCTGACCCCATGATCCGCCTGCCTCAGCCTCCTAAAGTGCTGGGATTACAGGTGTGAGCCACTGCGCCCGGCCCTTAAATCTTTACCTGAAATATTCCTAGATGGGGTTAATACGGCACCAGGAGAACCAGACTAAGAATAATAGAATCATCCATGGTCTGTAGACAGAGCTAAGTTCATTATTTCTGCCATCTAATATTGGAGACAGGCAAAAGATTCTTAAGAGTTGCCAATTTTTTAATCAATTTTGCTGTGAAAGACTACAGGAGATCAAATGATCTAAGCCTCCTGCCTTCAGGCAAGCAACTAAGTCATTGCAAATGTTATTCTGTTATTTTGATATTTGGGAAATAGTTTAGAAATACAGACTGCAGGGTTCTGTCTCATATTTAGGTGATTATAATCCCAAGAGGTAGGGCTTGGAACTATATTTATTTATTTATTTTTCTAAAATCATTTTTTAAATGATTATTATGTTGACTAACCAGTGACAATTTGTGGTGTTTGGGAACCATTGATCTATTTTACTCTTGGATACCCTCGAGGATAATAATCTTAACTGTTTCAGTCATGCAATCCTGATGGTCAGGAAGTTCATCTTTTCTGTTATTATTATTTTTTTATGTTTGTGGAAAAACTGTTGATTAACTTCAGAAATTACTTCATCTACTTAAAGCCACCTTATACCTCTCTTCTCAGTTTCTTATATATATACATATGTATGCACTGAGTTAACTAACATATAAAATATAATTTTGTCAGAGCAGTCACTAGAAATTTTTTGAAAATTATACCTGTCATCTAAAGTTGATTATTTAACTGCTTTTAAGATCTGTTTTGTCCATTTTAGAAATTGACTCCTTAGAAACAAGTAAACATGAACTTTTATCTGTTTATTTTCATCATATGTTCTAAATGTATATATATGGAAGCACCTGAACTCTATATTACATATTCTGTGTTTTTAATTGTTACTTTCTTTTACCTAGTCTGTACAACCATATCCAGTTGTCTAGTAATTTAATGCCTGGCTGTGACTACTCACTTTTTAAGGTATGCTTAATTGGTGATTTTATATATTTATTATAGGACTGGGCCATTTGGTATTCATTAAGAAATCTTGCCATAAACTTAGGAATACTTGATAGTGTGAAGAACAGGCTGATAATTTAATTGGCTGTAGTATGCTTTAGTATCAATATATCTTACTCTATTTGTTTATAAAAATTGAGAGAGAGTTACCCTGTGGGCACATACTGAGATTGATTTTGATGAGAGCTTTGATTTTCCAGTCTATTCCTTTATATATTTCAGCAGAATAAGTTTATCAAGCATTCTTATCCTTAGGAGCATGGGTCCTTGGAATACTTATTATTGGGCTTTGTCAGGTGGTAGGGGGACGGGACATTCATTAACTGAAACTGCATAGTTTTTGCATGTATTTTCTAGGTATAGAAATGTACAGAGCTTCTAAAATATGTTTGCTACTCAGAAAGTTTAAGAACCTTCAAATTAAGTGAAACTCAAGATTTGATAGCTAATAAGTGTCAAAGTCAGGACTCTAATTCTGCAATGTCATGCCTCTGGCTTTAAGTCTTATGCGCTTTTTAAAAACTGCATCAATGGCAGTTTTATGGGCAATAAAGTAAGAAGTTGACAGTGTTGTTACTTACTGTTTTTAATGATTATCTCTCAAAGTCAAGGTAACAATATTGTGTAATACTGTTGTCTTCTAACCCTGTAGGATGGTATTGAGCCTATGTGGGAAGATGAGAAAAACAAACGGGGAGGACGATGGCTAATTACATTGAACAAACAGCAGAGACGAAGTGACCTTGATCGCTTTTGGCTAGAGACAGTAAGGTTTTAAAAGTATAAAGCAGTTTTAGAGGTAGTTTGGGAATACTGAAACTTAAGATATATTATGTTTTACATTTGTTACTTAATTTAAGAGAAGGATGCCCAACACTAGAAAATCAGGGTCAGTAATTGTTTTTGTTCTGTCATGTGACTCCTGTTTATAGTACAGTGAAACATCCTACCACATTATAAGTCAGATATTTTAAGTGATTGGCAGTGTGACTCTCACCACAGTAAGCTCACTGTGGTCATTTCATTAACCTCAAAATTATAGAATCTTACATTTTATACGATTGAGGTTTTTGCAACCCTCTTACAGCATTGCTATATGTATACTAAACTTTTAAATATTTATATTTTTAGAGTAAGGGTCTTGCTCTGTTGCCCAGGCCGGAGTGCGGATATTTATTTATATGGCTCACTTCAGCCTCACCCTCTGGGTTCAAGTGATCCTCCCACTTCAGCCTCTTAAGTAGCTGGAACTACAGTTGCATGCCACAATGCCCAGCTAATTTTCTAAATTTTTTCCTAGAGATGGGATCTTGCTGTGTTGCCTAGGTTGGTCTCAAACTCCTGACCTCAAGTGATCCTCCCATTCAGCCTCCCAAAGTGCTGGAATTACAGGTGTGAGTCACTGTGCCTGTCCCACTAAACTTTTTAGATCAGTGAAGCAAACAATAAAATTGCTGCGTACTACCATTCAATCTACATGTTGTGCTATTAACTTGAACTTTTGGCTTTACAATACAAATTAAATAATGAGATAATAGGCATTTTCTGTCGACAGAGGTTCCAAACCCCAAGCTTATAGGAGCAGGGTTTGTAGTCTCTTTTGTATCCCTAGCACTTGAAACCGTGCCTGGTTTATAGTTAGCACTTGTTGAGTTAATCTCTTTAATTATTTGAATAAGTGACTATTTTGTTTTTTTAGAGACAGGGTCTTGCTCTGTTCCCCAGGCTAGAGTGCAGTGGGGCCATCATAGCTCACTGTAGCCTCCTGGGTTCAAGCAATCATCCTGCCTTAGCATCTCAAGTAGCTGGGACTACAGGTGCATGCCAGCACACCCAGCTAATGAATGAATGACTTTTTAAGAAGAAAATTCTGTTTTTGAGGGCGAAGATCATCAGCAAATATGATTTTGGAATTCCACATTAAAAAGTCAGGATATTTCCATTTTGCAGTTAAAAAAAATGTTCTGGAGATGGATGGTAGTAGTGATGGTTGTACAACAATGTTGAATGTATTTAATGCCACTGAACTGTACAGTTAAAAGTGGTTAAAATGGTAAATTTTATGTTATTTGTGTTTGACCACAATTAAGAAACCCGTTAGGGCTGGGCTCACACCTGAAATCTCAACACCTCAGGAGGCCAAGGCAGGCATTTCACTTAAACTCAGGAGTTCAAGACCAACTTGGGCAACATGGCAAAACCCTGTCTCTACAAAAAATACAAAAATTTACTGGGTATGGTGACATGTCCCTGTGTGTATGCCCAGCTATTCAGGAGGCTGAGGTGGGAGGATCATTTGAGTCCAGGAGGTTGAGGCTGCAGTGAGCTGTGATGGTCCCACTGCACTCCAGCCAGGGTAACAGAGCAAGACCCTGTCTCAAAAAACAACAACAACAAAAATCCAAACCATTAACAAATACTCATAAAAAATAAGAACAAGAAGAAATTAATCTAACCATGAATAGCTATTTTTTGTTATTCTATTAATATTTGTTTGCTCATAAATATAAGCAGCAGCAGAGCAAATGAATATTAATAAAATCAGCTTTTATATCTGCCACAATATTAACTGCCAAATTTGCTCAAAAAGGTGAAGACAGCTGTTAATGATTTGATAGTAAATAAATGAATGAGTATTTAAGAGCCAGGACAGATCTATGTATGCAAATAAAATTTACACATTTAAAAAATTAACTCGATTTAAAAACTGTCTAGTTATCTACGCAAATATAGAAGAGAAATTTGCAGTGTAATAAGCTTGTTTATAATCTGTTAAACGTAATTTGGGATTTTCTTTTAAGCTGCTGTGCCTTATTGGAGAATCTTTTGATGACTACAGTGATGATGTATGTGGCGCTGTTGTTAATGTTAGAGCTAAAGGTGATAAGATAGCAATATGGACTACTGAATGTGAAAACAGAGAAGCTGTTACACATATAGGGTAAGTTTTGCTCTTTGCCTACTTATTTTACAATATGAGGATGGCTAAAACCAGAAGTTACTTTATTTGTAGCTTTAGAAATAAATAATTTGTTTGTAGATCCTGTTTTCCTTGTATTATTTTTGTGAACACTTTTATAATTTTGAACAGCTCAATTGGTGCGCAACGTCTTGTTCATATATATCTAATCTATATCTATATCTATCTATGTCTATATAGATATATAGATACAGATGTTTTGGAGGGTTTTTTCACAGCTATTTATATATTTAGAGACAGAGTCTCACTCTGTTGTCCAGGCTGTAGTACAGTGGCATGATCTAGGCTCACTGCAGCCGCTGCCTCCTGGGTTCAAGTGATTCTTATGTCTCAGCCTCCCAAGTAGCTGGGAATACAGGCGCATGCCACCATGCTCAGGTAATTTTTTTATTTTTAGTAGAGACCAGGTTTCGCCATGTTGGCCAGGCTGGTCTTTAACTCTTGGCCTCAAGTGATCCATCCACCTTGGCCTCCCAGAGTGCTGGCATTACAGGCATGGGCCATTGCGCCTGGTCTTGTTCATGTTTTTTATTTCTGTAAAATTACTTTTTCTTAGCAGTGAAGTATATAACCACTAGAACACTCTGCTTTGGCATATAGCATTTTTTATTCATTCACAAATGAGAATGTATTTTTCCTACTTTGAAAGTGCTGTTTGAAAAAAGTACTACTTTGAAAAGAGCTAATGTACGCTCATAATAAATAATTCAGTGATTATTGGCAAATAGTGTATGTGCATTTAAAGCATGTGTGTTTACTACATATCATTTTCATTAAAATTTAACATACCTTGGCTTTTGTTTGATGTTTAAAACCCACATGTAGGGTTTTATTAAACCTTTTTTTGTAATTTTATTCTTTGCAAAAATGGCTTTTTTTTTTTTGAGGCAGGGTCTCACTGTGTTATTCAGGCAAGAGTGCAGTGGTGCAGTCACTGCTGAGTGCAGCCTCAACCTCCTGGGCTCAGGTGATCCTCCCACCTCAGCCACCCAATTTAGCTGGAACTCAGGTGTGTACGACCACACCTGGCTATTCTCTTGTATTTTTTTGTAGAGAAGAGGTTTTGCCATATTGCCAAGACTGGTTGTGAACTCCTGGACTTGATCAAGCCACCTCAGCCTTTCAAATGCTGAGATTACAGGCATGAGCCACCATGCTAAACCAGCCGGCATTTTTTTTCTAACTAGGATTTCTTTTTACCTCAATTATATTAGTAATATTTAACACCGGGCGTGGTGGCTCATACCTGTAATCCCAGCACTTTGGGAGGCCGAGGCAGGCAGATCACGAGATGGGGAGATCGAGACCATCCTGGCTAACACGGTGAAACCCCGTCTCAACTGAAAATACAAAAAAAAAACATTAGCTGGGCATGGTGGCGGGTGCCTGTAGTCCCAGCTACTCAGGAGGCTGAGGCAGGAGAATGGCGTGAACCCAGGAGGCGGAGCTTGCAGTGAGCCAAGATTGGGCCACTGCATTCCAGCCTGGGAGACAGAGTGAGACTCTGTCTCACCAAAAAAAAAAAAAAAAAAAAAATTGACTTAACAATTTTATGTTAAAATTAAGTGCTGGTCAGTCAGTGGTCACAAAATGTTTGGTTTGTCCCTTTGTGGTTTTTCAAATATTATTAATTTTTCTTTTTAAAATTAATTTTTGAGACAGAGTCACACTCTGTTGCCCAGGCCGGGGTGCAGTATCGTGATCTCGGCTCACTGCAACCTCCACCTCTTGGGTTCAAGTGACTCTCTTGCCTCAGCCTCCTGAATAGCTGGGACCAGAGGCCTGAGCCACTACAGTATTTTTTGTAGAGACAGATTTCGCCATGTTGACCAGACTGGTGTCAAACTCCTGTGCTCAAGTGATCCACCTGCCTCAGCCTCCCAAAGTGTTGGGATTTCAGGTGTGATCCGCTGCTCTCAGCCATGTAAATTTCTCTGTGAACATAATTTATTTCTGGATCAAAAGGTATAGGGATTTTCTACATTTCATGCTATATGGGGTTCCATAAGAGAAAGGAGTTGATTTGTCATCATATTTTAATGTTTCTGCCAGCATCAAAACCTAATTTTGGAGGATTTACTTCTTTTTTTAAACAGGAGTTAGATTAATTAAGAATTTTTTTCCTATGGAAGTTTTTTATTTTTGTCACTATTAAATGTTTTTGAGTCTATATTAAGACTTCAGATTTTCAAACAAAGATTTTCTTTTCTTAACCCTTCCAATTTGCATGACTCAATGGTCGTGCCTTTTGGTATTTTTAATAATTAAGTATAATTGAAAGGAATGCATTGCATTATAATGCAAATTTGATAATTATCACTTTAGTTACCATAAAATTACTTTTTAATGCCTTATTTTAGGGGGAAGGTAGTAAATCTCCTGGAAGGTATAAAAAAAAAAACTATCCTAGTATCGTGTTGGAGGATTTAACTCCATTAATATGTTTATTCCTTTATTTTTATTTGATTTTGCTTATTTTTCAATTTTTACTATTTTTTTCTTAAAGATTCAGATTTTTAAGGTGAAGTTCAGATTTTTAAGGTGAAGTTCAGATTTTATAATGAAGTTCTCTGTGATCTTTCTCTGAAATCTTGTCAGCTTTATCTCATATTCACTTTACTTATGAGCCATAGTCACACAGCCTGATTTTTATTTCTCAGCTTTCAGATGTGCTCATTATCTTAACATTATCCTTTTTGACCTCGTGATATTTAAAGGGGAAGACTTCTCTAATTTTGTAGATGAGATTAGAATCTCCTTGTTATTACAGCCCTTGTATTTACTCTTTGGCACTCATGACAAGTGCCATTTTATTCTTGCTATAGAGTCATGTCTTACTTGAAAATTAGGTTGTAAAGTTAGTATGTAAAGCAGAAATTACTTTCTCCCTTGAAGTGTTTCATTTTAATCTCCCTCAAAGTGTTTAGTTTTTGTTTGTGCAATCTTGTAACAGGTATGGTAAATATAATTTGTGTAGTAATATACAATCTTTACTAGGGTTCAGACGTGAAATGTAACATTTTAGATCAAAGAATGAAAATAAACATGTTTGTTATACAGATTTCTGTTTAAGTATGCATGTAATACAGGTCCATCATATGTATTTGTGATTTTTTGATTGTGTTTACTAGACTATAAATACAGTGAGCTCAGGGACTTGTCCTTGCTTTGTTCACTATTGATTTAGTAATAATTATAGTATCATAATAATAAACCCGACTGGCTCTCAAATATTTTAAAAGTAATTAACCAAGAATATTGCAAAAATGAAGAGTAAATTGTGCTAAAAGGAAAAGGGTGTATAATTAATTTCCTATTGTACTCTCATCTATATTTTTTAGTACAAAGACTAATAACCCTAAAATTTTGAATTTATTTACTTCTTATGAGTAAAAATTAATGGCTACTTTTTTTTTCTTTTTTTTCTTCTAGGAGGGTATACAAGGAAAGGTTAGGACTTCCTCCAAAGATAGTGATTGGTTATCAGTCCCACGCAGACACAGCTACTAAGAGCGGCTCCACCACTAAAAATAGGTTTGTTGTTTAAGAAGACACCTTCTGAGTATTCTCATAGGAGACTGCGTCAAGCAATCGAGATTTGGGAGCTGAACCAAAGCCTCTTCAAAAAGCAGAGTGGACTGCATTTAAATTTGATTTCCATCTAAATGTTACTAAGATATAAGAGAAGTCTCATTCGCCTTTGTCTTGTACTTCTGTGTTCATTTTTTTTTTTTTTTTTTTTTTGGCTAAAGTTTCCACTATCCCAATCAAAGAATTACAGTACACATCCCCAGAATCCATAAATGTGTTCCTGGCCCACTCTGTAATACTTCAGTAGAATTACCATTAATTACATACAGATTTTACCTATCCACAATAGTCAAAAAAACAACATTACTATGCTTTACAGGAAAAGAAAATTCTGTTGTTCCATTGTATGCAGGAGCATATTTTGCTGGTTTGAAAGATTATGATGCATACAGTTTTCTAGTAATTTTCTTTGTTTCTTTTTACAGCATTGTCTTTGCTGTACTCTTGCTGATGGCTGCTAGATTTTAATTTATTTGTTTCCCTACTTGATAATATTAGTGATTCTGATTTCAGTTTTTCATTTGTTTTGCTTTCGTTTTTTTCCTCATGTAACATTGGTGAAGGATTCAGGAATATGACACAAAGGTGGAATAAACATTAATTTTGTGCATTCTTTGGTAATTTTTTTTGTTTTTTGTAACTACAAAGCTTTGCTACAAATTTATGCATTTCATTCAAATCAGTGATCTATGTTTATGTGATTTCCTAAACATAATTGTGGATTATAAAAAATGTAACATCATAATTACATTCCTAACTAGAATTAGTATGTCTGTTTTTGTATCTTTATGCTGTATTTTAACACTTTGTATTACTTAGGTTATTTTGCTTTGGTTAAAAATGGCTCAAGTAGAAAAGCAGTCCCATTCATATTAAGACAGTGTACAAAACTGTAAATAAAATGTGTACAGTGAATTGTCTTTTAGACAACTAGATTTGTCCTTTTATTTCTCCATCTTTATAGAAGGAATTTGTACTTCTTATTGCAAGGCAGTCTCTATATTATGTCTTCTTTTGTGGTGTCTTCCATGTGAACAGCATAAGTTTGGAGCACTAGTTTATTATGTTTATTACAATTTTTAATAAATTGAATAGGTAGTATATATATGGAATTAAATTGATGTGGCTATCTTTGTTTTTTATAAAGTAAGGCACAGTTCTTCAGTCTTAGGTAAATAATGTACTCTCTTAATATGTTAATACTCATGAGAATTGGGATCTGATGCATCACCATTTGATTGGTAGCAACAGTGGTTGTAAAACTTGGTTGCTGAATTGAGTTGTTTTTATGTAAGTGTCAAAATGGTAGTGTAGGGAAAGTACAGGTGGTGGGAACATAATGCATTAAGAGTTTTGTTAGTGTTGCAATCTAAATAGAATGGAATAAACAGGTATTAAGACATTTATAGTGGTAAATTGTTGTAGTATGGTATTCTGTAAACTTGAAAACTTGATCTAC
Organism: Piliocolobus tephrosceles; assembly: GCF_002776525.5. Taxonomy (NCBI): domain Eukaryota; kingdom Metazoa; phylum Chordata; class Mammalia; order Primates; family Cercopithecidae; genus Piliocolobus; species Piliocolobus tephrosceles. Next base: position 78,610,474 of record NC_045436.1, on the reverse strand, counting down.
TCTTTGTAGGTATCATTTGAAAGCAAACTTGAAAATGTTTTGTACATAGTACATACTTGTATAGTCCTGTGAAATGAAGTATGGCTATCAGACCAAAGGATAAGCCAAACTGTAGGTAGCAGAATGGAAATTATTAGTTTGAGAGGAAAATTTGTCTTTTAATGGTGATTATGACTTAATCATTTTAAAACTGATAAACTTGACAAAAACCCTGTATGAAATAAACATGAAATTAATAGCACTGATTTCATTGTAAAATTTTAAAGCAGTTTAAAGGGTACCACAGGTTGTCACAGTACTCTCAATGCCACAAACACCTCTTGTTCAGTATTCTAGAAATACTGAATCTTCTGTGTTTATTATAATTATAATCTCAGCATACTGTATGTAATATCTGCTAGTTAAACTTGGGGAATTGGTTAAGCTGACTTACTGTCTACATTAATATGTATAGTTTTGAGTACTTCAAGAGTTTGCTTAAAAGTGATGGTGTTAGTGGTATGTTGGCAATGGGTGGGACCAAAGTGGTGTATCTATTATAAATTAATGGTCTATTTTCTTAATTCTAAAATGAAGTCCAATTTTAAGAAACATCAGCTTTTAGTTGCGAAGGAGGAATAACACATTAAATGTATACAGTTCTAAATTTTTGAAATAACTAATTTGTAGCATTTGATTATTGTTATTAGCATTTTAGAATCATGATTTCATTTTAAACCTTTTTCCTTGGACAAGAAGGGATAATAAATTACTCTGAATAACTTTTGGCAGTTGCCACTTAAATAGTACAGTGATTTGCAACTTTTATTACTTTATTAGCACCTTCTCTAAATATAAAATTAGGCTATATATTATTTTCCAACTTACTCTTTTCTCTCTGTTTAACAGGATATTATAAATAGATTAAATAGATAAATTTTCTTTTGTTTTTTTTTTGGACCAAGTCTTGCTCTGTCGCCCAGGCAGGAGTGCAGTGGCACAATCTCATCTTACTGTAATCTCCTCCTCCCGGGTTCACACCATTCTCCTGCCTCAGCCTCCCGAGTAGCTGGGACTACCGGCGCCCGCACCACGCCTGGCCAAATTTTTTCGTATTTTTAGTGGAGATGGGGTTTCATTGTGTTAGTCAGGTCTCGATCTCCTGACCTGGTGATTCGCCCGCTTTGGCCTCCCGAAGTGCTGGGATTACAGGCGTGAGCCACCGCACCCAGCCCAAATAGATGTATTTTCATGATAAGAGAATTGAAATAAGCTTTAATGGGCGAAAAGCAGTTTATTGTAGGAATGTGACATTTTATTTAATGAATTCAATGTTTATTATCCCAATTCTACAGAAGGATTTAATACATACCAGGCAGTTAAATAATTATAACACATAGTAATAATTTATGTGCCAGACAGTTTAGTCAGTTTACATGCACATTAACCTGTAGAATTATCTTTTGAGATGTAAGGTGCTGTTACTGAGAATTTAAGTAACTTTTGCTTGTAAATTACAAAGGGTGAATTTGAATTCTGGAAATTTGGTTCCAGAGACAATTACATAACATTTTCTCCATAGGGTACAGCCTAACAGGCTATATAGTAAATCACCTCAGCTTGTTATAGGTCGGGCAAACATTTCTCCATTTTACTTCCTTTGGTAATGAATCTAGTAATAGATGGAAATTTTCCCTAGATTCACTGTGTTAGTTGAGGAAGTTTGGAGGCAAAGGTACAGGAGTTTACGGTAGATAGTGTTAGTAAACATAGTCACATGCTATGTCAGGAAGTTTTGGTCAGCAGCAGACCACATACAGGATTGTGGGCCAGTAACATTGTAACTGTATTTTTACTGTACCTTTTCTATGTTATGTTTAGATACACAAATAGCATTATGGAGTATTCAGTATGGTAACATGCTATACAGGTTTCTAGCCTAGGAGCAATATTTGTTCCACGAAGCCTATATTTGTGGTAGGTTATACCATTTAGGTTTGTGTATGTACCCAACGATATCACCTAATGACCCATTTCTCAAAACGTATTCCCATCATTAATCAATGCATGGTCATGTTTTCATATACATTTTAAGCTTCTGTATTCTAATCTAATATAAATGGGAAAATAAGGCAAAATGTTCAAACTAATAGGCATTGAGATTCTTAAATGCTAAAGTTGCATTCAAAAGGATAATTTTAGGCTTTGTGACGAAGCTGTGTTGTATTTTAAAGTTAATGACAAGGCTGTGCACCTTTTATCTCTAATTGTTTCTTACAGAATGTTTTTATTATCGAGTAGTAAAACAATGTCAGATCCTTTTTACACAAATTCAAGAGTTTAGGCCAGATTGATGTTGATAAACAAAACTTCAGCATATCTCTCGAGGTCAAATTATATGTGTCTGGAAACTTCTATAGTAATTTTGTATTACTGTAACAATATGTGATCACTTTTCTAGTAATGTTTTAAAAAATATCTTACAGGCCAGGCATAGTAGTTTATACCTATAATCCCAGCACTTTGGGATGCCAAGGTGGCAGGATTGCATGAGTCCAGGAGTTCAACACCAGTCTGGGCAATAAAGTGACACCCTATCATTACAAAAAAATTAAAAAATATTTAAGTACGTGTGTGTGTGTAATATATGTATATTTTATATATATATATAAAACCATATATGTATGTGTACATATAGTATGTCTGGCAGAGTACAATTTAGGGGTTAAGACTGGTCCCTCACATATGGTGTGAGAAACTCTGTTCTCAGGTTGCTTTGCCCATAAGCCCAGGGCAACTCATTTGCCCATCATTCCCTAAAACAACCAGGTCTCTTAGGTCTACAGTTTTCATCTTTATACATTTAATATATTTGATGTCAAAAACTTTGGTCCTGTTCTCTTTTTACCATCTTAAACTGTTGTGTCCTGCTTTATTATGAATTCCAAAGTAGGCATTAGGTAGCCTTCCTACTACCATGGTTTAGAGTTCAATATTATGACCATTCCACTGGTAGAAGCAAAAAATGAAATTTTAGGCATGTGGTCACATGTGCCTATGGTGCTGCCTTTTCCAATTCAGGGGAACTAATTTTCATATTTTAATCTTGCAGCTTTTTTTTAACGTCATACATTATGATTTCTCATAGTTGTGCACAGAACTCACTTCCCCACCTTTTCTGAAAAAAAGTTATGTATACACCCATATATATGTATTGAGCACTTCTATTTACTATGTTCCACGTGCTGGGCATATAGCAAGAATAGAATGGTCTGGGACCCTGCTCTAAAGTTTTAGAAGCAGAGACATATATTAAAAGTGCATTAGTCTGACCCGGAGCGGTGGCTCATGCCTGTAGTCCCGAGCACTTTGGAGGCTAAAGCAGGTGGATCACCTGAGGCCAGGAGTTCCAGACCAGCCTGGCCAACATGGTGAAACCCCGTCTCTACTAAAAATATAAAAATTACCCAGGTGTGGTGGTGTGTACCTGTAATCCCAGTTACTTGGGAGACTGAGACAGGAGAATCATTTGAGCCTAGGAGGTGGAGGTTGCAGTAAGCTGAGATCGCGTCACTGTACTCCAGCCTGGGTGACAGAGCAAGACTCCATCTCAAAAAAAAAACAAAAAAAAAAAAACAGCCTGTGTCTGGTGTCTGTTCTACAAATAGCTTTTGTTACTGAAAATAGGACTAGGGTTTTATTACTGGGGATTATGTAGTCTAGAGGTAAATATAAAGTGAGGTTTTTTGTTCTTTTTTTTTTTTTAATTTTGAGACGGAGTCTGGTTTGCCAGGCTGGAGTGCAGTGGCGCGCTCTCAGCTCACTGCAACCTCCGCCTCCTGGAAGAAGGCTCCTGGGTTCAAGTGATTCTCTTGCCTCAGCCTTCCGAGTAGCTGGGACAACAGGCGCGTGCTACCATGCCCAGCTGATTTTTGTATTTTTAGTAGAGATGGGGTTTCACCATGATGGCCAGGATGGTCTCAATTTTTTGACCTCCTGATGCGCCCACCTCGGCCTCCCAAAGTGCTGGGATTACAGGCCTGCGCCACTGCACCCGGCCGTGGTTGGTTGTTCTAAATACCCTTCTAAGCTCTAAAATACTCTTCCAGCTCTGAAACGTTGATTCTAAACAGATCACATTCCAGGAGGACTCTAGCAAACCAGCATATGCAAATTATAGCTTTTGCAAGACCGTTTCTACTTTTATATTACTGAACTCTATATGATTTTCCAAGCAAAGTTTTGTGACTCTTTTTTGAGTATGTGATTGTACTTTTAAATTTTTTCACCATTCATTTAACATTTTTTAGCATACTGTAGTATTTTTGATGCAATTGTGTTTGCATTGGTGTGGCTTTAGAGGTTTCTCCAGCCACCTTCCCAAAATACTGATCTGTGATTTTTTTCTTTAATATTTGGCCAAACATAATACATGTTGATTTTATTTTTCATCCCTACAGAAAGGTAGAAGGTGAGAATTCTGTCTCCTATCCTACTGTTGTTTTTAAAAGTGCCACTCAAATTTCTTGTACGTGTCTAGAAACTTGTGCATACAATAGATGTACAGTGTGGCTGGTCATGGTGGCTCATGCCTATAATCCCAGCACTTTGTGAAGCCGAGGTGGGTGGATCACCTGAGGTCAGAAGTTTGAGACCAGCCTGATCAACATGATGAAACCCTGTCTTTACTAAAATTAGAAAAATTAGCCAGGTGTGGTGGTGCGTGCCTGTAATCCCAGCTACTTGGGAGGCTGAGGCATGAGAATTGCTTGAACTTGGATGGCAGAGGCTGCAGGGAGCCAAGATCGTGCCACTGCATTCCAGCCTGGGCAACAGAGCCAGACTCCATCTCCAAAAAAAAAAAAAAAAAAAAAGGTACAATATATGTAACTTTTTTCATTGAACACAAAAATTCTGTTAGTTTTGTTTTCTCATTTTTACTTGTCATGATGTATGTAGAATGCATTATTTTTAGTGTCTGCTGTTCCGTTATACAGATGTATCTCTTACTGGTTGAATCTTTGCCTTCACAGACCCTCAAGTTGTATTCGTATCATTTTACACTAAGCAAAAAGAAGACGGATTCGGGCTGGGCATGGTGGCTCATGCCTGTAATCCAGGCACTTTGGGAGGCTGAGGCAGGTGGATCACAAAGTCAGGAGTTCGAGACCAGCCTGGCCAACATAGTGAAACCCCATCTCTAAAAATATGAAAAAAAATTAGCCGGGCATGGTGGTGCACACCTGTAGCCCCAGCTACACGGGAGGCTGAGGCAGGAGAATTGCTTGAACCCAGTAGGCGGAGGTTGCAGTGAGCAGGTTGCGCCACTGCACTCCAGCCTGGGCAACAGAGCAAGACTCCGTCTCAAGAAAAAAAAAAGATGGATTGATTTTTGTCAGCAGTATCAACTGGCACTTACCATCTACCCCTTCAATACCCAAACCATTCTAATCTATGTATACAGACCATCGTCTGTTTTGTTATTGTATTCTACAAGGCAGCTTTGTGAGTTACACAGTTTTGGTCCTCATGATATTTTTCTGATTGGTTTTTAATGTATTTTCCTCTAACGAGCCAACATTGTTATACACGTACTTTGTTTATTTGCTAGATTGTACTCTTTCCCAAAGATGTATGAACTATGGGAACTATAGTATCCCAAAGATAATATGAACTAGTGTCTACTTTCATTTTACCTATTTACCTGTAAACATTGAAAAAACTGAATCAAATGCAGTGATATTGGACCTAGTTGTATTGTCATGCCTTATAATGAATTTAACTTCACAGTTTTCTAAATGAGAGCATTTCCCAAACACATCTTTATGGTCATAACCAGTTTCCCTTGGCATTTCATTTATTTTTATTTTTTGAGACGGAGTTTCGCTTTTGTTGCCCAGGCTGGAGTTCAATGGCATGATCTCGGCTCACTGCAACCTCCACCTCCCAAGTTCAAGCGATTCTGCCTCAGCCTCCAAGTAGCTGGGATTAGAGGCATGCACCACCATGCCCGACTAATTTTGTATTTTTAGTACAGATGGGGGCTTCTCCATGTTGGTAAGCCTGGTCTCGAACTCCCAACCTCAGGTGATCTGCCCGCCTTGGCCTCCCAAAGTGTTGGGATTACAGGCGTGAGCCACCGCATCTGGACTGATTTGTTTTTAAGGCCATTATTTTTCTGGTTTATTTTGTGACTTTGACATTTGACTCAATTTTGGGTGAATGGTTTGTATGTGATGCCTGACATCGTGTTTTGATGTGTAGGATATGCCATAGGATATGTGAGACATACGATCTGTCCCAACTTGACCTTGTTTCGTATTGTTTATGTCAAGGTGCTGCGTATATTAGATATGCTGTTGGGGCTCTGTGTTCTAGCTCTGCCTTTTAGATAGTAACTATGGTTAAATATTGCAGTGTCCTGCATGTCTCCACACACGGGTTTTGTAACTGAGTCAGAATGATAAGTGATTATTAAGCACATTTTTTCTCCTTTCAGGAAACCACTATTTTCCTCTTCTATATGCTGTTTTGTAAGTAGCACTTTTATGAAGGTTGTCTTCAAATGTTTGCATCTTCCATTTCTACTGCCTGTGGGTTATCCATCCTGTCATTTTGTGCCACTTTTTTTTTTTTTTTTTTTTTTTAACTTTTAAGTTGAGGGATGCAAGTGTAGGTTTGTTACATAGGTAAACTTGTGTCATGGGGTTTGTTGTACAGATTATTTCATCACCCAGGTGTTAAGCCTAGTATGCACTAATTGTTTTCCCTGATCCTCTCCCTCCTCCCACCCTCCACTCTGTGAAAGGCTCCAGTGTGTGTTGTTCCCCTCCATGTGTCCATGTGTTCTCATCATTTAGCTCCCACTTATAAGTGAGAATGTGGTGTTTGGTTTTCTGTTCCTGCATTAGTTTGCTAAGGATAATGGCCTCGAGCTCCATCCATGTCCCTGTAAAGGACATGATCTTGTACTTTCTTATGGCTGCATAGTATTCTGTGGTGTATTTGTACTACATTTTCTTTATCCAGTCTATCATTAGGCATTTAGGTTGATTCCATGTTTTCGCTATTGTGAATAGTGCTGCAATGAACATACGTGTGCATGTCTTTTTATAATAAAATGATTTATATTCTGTTGTGTATATACCCAGTAATAGGATTGCTGAGTTGAATGCTATTTCTATCTTTAGGCCTTTGATGAATAGACACACTGTCTTCCACAATGGTTGAACTAATTTACACTCCCACCAACAGTGAATAAGTGTTCACTTTTCTCCACAACCTTGCCAGCATCTGGTATTTTTTGACTTTTTGACTGCTCACATCAAAACTTTTTGTAAATAAAGTTTTATTGAAACATGGCCTTACCCATTTGTTTACATATATCTATGGCTGTTTTTGTGCCACAATGTCAGAGTTGTCTTAAAGTAGACAGAGACTATCTGGCTGTAAAGCCTGAGATATTTAAACTAACTGGTTCTTTATGGAAAAAGTTTGTTGACCACCTACTCTAAACGTTTGGTAGTGATGGTGGTGTTGGGAAAAAAACAAATAGCTTACTCTCTTTAAATTTCCCTTTTACTTTCTACAAACTCCTAACACCATTTACGACTTTGTCATCAATATGGTCAACTAAGCTTGGTTTGCATGGCTGTACTTCCTTTCACCTTCCACTTAGGCAGTGTCTCCAAGTCCATTGCAGTTTCTATTTTGTCTCCTGACTGTCCCTGTCTCAGTTCTTATCCTAAATGACATAACAGCTGATCTCCCTACTTTTTGCCTGTGCCCTCAAATGTGCTCATTGTTGATCTCCCTGTTAGGTGTTCTTTTTCTACTCTTTAGAAAGCAGTCAAGGAAACCAGGGTTCTCTCAAAGTGGAAAATACTAGAACTTATGTACTGTTATTATAATGATAGTTGGTGTTTTGAATTATGAGAATGATTCCAGGTGGTTTCTGAATCATCCAGTAAAGCTGTATTCACTCTGTAGGACTGTCTTAGTATTTCCTGCATTACCTAAAGCAGCATGTAGTGTGGATTTATTTGTTCATTGCCTTATTGCAGGAAGTAAATTTAAAAATGAAGAAAAGACAGAATGTGAAAAAAGATTAAACCAAAAGTAAGTTTAGCATGCCAAATGCATTCCATAAAGCCCATTCTAAGTGACTACTCTAAGTGAAGCAATTTACTCAAAGATGCTGATGTCATGCTTGGGCAACTGTCATTTGTGGGATACAATTTTTGCCCTAAGAAATCTAGCAGGCTATGCCAATGGAAGACAAGATCCAATAGATATATATTTTATGGTAACATTAAAGAAAAAGTAGCCACCCTCTCCAGAAAAGTGAGTGCATGTTTGGGAGGCAGACAACCTGAGTTCACATTCTAGTTCTGCTATTAGCTGTATAAACTTAGTCAAAGTTAATTGAGCTTTCTAAGCTAGTTTCCTCATTTGTGAAACAAGGAGTAATACCTGTATCAGAAAGTGGTTGTAAGATTTTATAAATGAATTCCTGGGTGTACAGAATGTAATGTATTGCTTGGTGTGTAGTGAATGTTTAATGGTTGTTAGCCTTCCCTATGTCTCCATGAAGGAATACCTATAGTGTGAGTAATGCAGTGACTCTGTAACTCTTTTATGTTTTTTTTTCTTTTTGTAGAGGTCATCATTGTAGGTTGATTAAGTGATACAAATTGCAATTCTGTAAATGTAACTGGGTGGCGATCCACATTTTGAGGCCCAAGTTTATAGTCCAGCCTAATTTATACAGTCTTAGGGTGTAATGTATGGTTCTTAATCTAATACTTCCTGATAAAATTATGTGTTCTTCACCCCATGGTGGCAACACCTTGATGATTGATTATCATTTGATACATATGCATCAGATTGTGTACTACTGAGGACTTTATAGATCTCCTGAAGCTGCACTCAATAGAATTCTTAGCTCAGGATCCTTGTACGGTATTCCCAGATTAAGGACCCCTGATCTAGAGGGATGGTAATAGCTGCATAAATCTTTAAATCAGTGGTTAAGTCTGTTAGACCCAGCACCTCATATATAAAATCAGTGCACACTATTATCCTGAAGTGAAATTCATGTGTATATAACTTGCTTACCTACTTTTTTTTTTTTTTAAAGAAAAAAGTCTTAACTGGAGAATAATAGAGAAAACAAAAGAAATAAGAGGGAAGTTGTTTTAAATAAAATATTTGTTTTAGTTCTAACATAACTACATAATGAAGTAGTCTGGTAACTGAACCTCTACCTACATGTGCACATGACAACTTTTAAGTGTAGGCTATTAAATAAGTTTTTCTGAAATGAGGCACAAGATTTAATAAAAGTTCTGGACAAAAATACATCTTTTCCTCAATTTACATGTGGTATTCCTGAAACATTCAGAATATATTAAAGTTGCACAAAAAATATTTGGTGCTAGATAATGTTAGAAAATTGAGTTCAATTCAAATGTTCACTATTATGAATAGATTATTTTAAAATTACATACATATTTGGCAAGATATTTGAATGCCATTTGAGATGCCAGCTCTTAGATGTGTAGTAGTGCCAGAAGCACTTCACCAGTAATTGTTCCAACCAAAGTGTCCCATAAATTTCCACTGGTACAGCAGTGCTCACTGGTTCTGTGTCCATTGAAAACCAGTCCTATAGATCAGTGCTTTTCAAATTCATTGTGCCCATGAACCAGCTGGTCACTCCAATTATGCTTGCAGTCAGGTCTGTGATTCAGCATTTCTAAGAAACTCCCAAGTGATTCAGATGATCCTTATAGTTCATTACCACATTTTTAAAACCTATTTTTTGTTGATAATTGTACATATTTATGGGATATGTGTGATATTTTGATACATGCATACAATGTATAATGATCAAATCAATGTATTTAGGATATTCATCATCTCAAACATGTAGCATTTATTTCTTTGTTCATGTACCTACATTTTGAAAGTATTAAGGCATAATGCCCTGTATCTGTGCTATCCAAAACAGTAGCCACTAACCCCATGTGCCTATTTAATGTTAATTAAATAAAATTCATCAGTTCCTCATGCTAGCTACATTTCAGGTATTCAATACATGTGGCTAATGGTTATTATGTTGGACAGTGCAGGTATTTCTATCTCCAAAAGTTCTATTGGACAACTGTACTGTATGCATTTTTTTCTCAGGTGAGCTTTTAATGTTTCAAATGGCAGTGCATTTTACTTTTGGACAAGTATCTGAAGAGCAATCACACGCTTTGAGAGCTGAGCTTAAATAAGATTGTCGTTCTTTTTGTTCAGTCTGATAATGAAATGTACCTGATTGGAATGCCACCAAATCATCCTAGCAATGGGTCAAAGTTCTGCTGCAAAGACTTCTAAAGCATAAAGTGTTTTTCAAAAAGTTTCTCACTGCAACCTACAATAAGAAATACATTCTATTTTGTGGCTCAGTTTATGTAGATATATGTATACACCAAAACAAAAGTTTCATTAAGTGGTTCTCAGTGTTACCATATGGAATGCATTTTGAGATTTTTTATGCTAGTCCATTTCATTTAAAAATTTTTGAAAATTTTAGAGACAGAATCTCACTGTGTTTCCTAGGCTGGAGTGCAGTGACTATTCACAAGTGCCATCATGATGCGCTACAGCCTCAAATTCTGGGCTCAAGCCATCTTCCCACCTCAGCCTCTCTAGTAGCTAGGATTATAGGTGTGCACCACCCAACTTCTTCTTCTTCTTCTTCTTTTTTAATGCTGGTCTCAATCCTCTTTATCTAGTCAGTCATAATTTGTAGTTTGAAAAAGTGCCACAAAAAGTATCTGTGGTAATGTGGGCCTATGAAAATTACAAAGCAATTTGTAACAATTGGCCACCTTGGTCATAAAAAATGCTCTCTGAAGCCTTCATTGTTTGTTTACAACTGGTTAATTTTACTTCAAGTTATACTCTTAGCATAAATACAAAATATATCTCTAAATAACTGAATGAATCATTTTGCTACATGGCACTGTTAACTATTAATCAGCTAAATAATCTGTGAAAAGTGTAATGCTGGTTTTAGATAGGTTCTCTGTGGAATATGTTTTGCAGGGGGTAGAGAGTCAACGATGGAACATTTAATAACATTGCCAGACTGGTTGCCTATTTAAGGTCTCACAATTCATGACCCTAAGCCTATGTCATCATCTGCAATAACATGAATACTTCTCTTTGTTGTGTATAGCAGAAAAACCTGTATTCACCTAACCCAAATGTGGTGTCACGTTACAAATTAAAAAGAAGGTGGAGGGAATATGCACATTCCTTTTTTAATACCACTAGAATTCTGACCCATTAAAAGATGTTTTTATTCAATCTCCCACAAGTATCAAAGAGCAGACTCAGCCAATCAACAAATATTTATTGAGCATCTGTTATGTGTTGAATAGATAGTAGAGAACAAAATAGGACATGGTTTCACCCTCATGATGATTATCTGTAAATTTGTGAAATGTGTTCAAATCTCTACTACATTTTGTTAAATGATTATTATATGCCAGGCACCTCTTAAGTGCTGGTTTACGCTAGTAAAAGAGCAGGACAAAAACATCTCCCCAAATGAAGCTTTTGTTTTTTGGGGGATTTTTTGGTTTGCTTGTTTTTTAAAAAAATGCAGTATTTCTCTGTTGCCCAGCCTGGCTCAGTGGTCCTTCTGCCTCAGCTTCCCAAGTAGCTGGGAATACAGCAACATCACAGCCAGCTAATTTTTAAATTTGTTTGTAGAAATGGGGTCTCAGTGTGTTGTCCAGTCAGGTCTCGAACTCCTGGGATCCAGTGATACTCCTGCCTCAGCCTCACAAGTAGGTAGGATTACAAGCCTAAGCCACCATGCCTGGGTTAAAGCTTTTGTCCTAATGGATTTGTAGATATGCTCATTTCCTCCTTGTATTTCTAAGAGTTTTTGCCCTATACAATTCAATGTAAAGTTATTTGATGCTAAAATATGGCAATTTTTATTGCTGACTGTGGGCTTTATTACACAGAGAAATGTCGATGTGTATCCCTGGTATTATCTGTGTGAACTCCTCACCTCTAGGAACTATAGCTTCTCTCTAACACCTGAAATCTAACCTTTAGTGTAGGTTAGAATTGTAAATGGACAGGTTTCACTTTCGACTAAGCATTAACCAGGTACTTTTTTTTTTTTTTTTTTTTTTTTTGAGACGGAGTCTTGCTCTGTGCCCCAGGCTGGAGTGCAGTAGCGCGATCTCGGCTCACTGCAAACTCCGCCTCCCAGGTTTACGCCATTCTCCTGCCTCAGCCTCCTGAGTAGCTGGGACTACAGGCGCCCGCCACCATGCCCGGCTAATTTTCTTGTATTTTTAGTAGAGACGGGGTTTCACGTGTTAGCCAGGATGGTCTGGATCTCCTGACCTCGTGATCCGCCTGCCTCGGCCTCCCAAAGTGCTGGGATTACAGGCTTGAGCCACCGCACCCGGCCTTTTTTTTTTTTTTTTAAATTGAGACGGAGTCTCTGTCGCCCAGGCTGGAGTGCAGTGGCGTGATCTCGGCTCACTGCAAGCTCCGCCTCCCGGGTTCACGCCATTCTGCCTCAGCCTCCTGAGTAGCTGGGACTACAGGAGCCTGCCACCACGCCCGACTAATTTTGTATTTTTAGTATAGACGGGGTTTCACCCTGTTAACCAGGATGGTCTCTATCTCCTGACCTCGTGATCCACCCACCTCGGCCTCCCAAAGTGCTGGAATTACAGACATGAGCCACCTCACCCTGCCCGAGCCACTGCACCTGGCCAATTCCAGGTAAATATTTTTTTAACTTTATATCTTGACATAATTTCAAAGTTACATACAAATTATAACAATAATACAAGAATCCTTTTTTTTTTTTTTGAGACTGAATTTCGCTCTTGTCACCCAGGCTGGAGTGCAATGGCGCCGCCATCTTGGCTCACTGCAACCTTCCCCTCCTGGGTTAAAGCGATTCTCCTGCCTCAGCCTCTTGAGTAGCTGGGATTACAGATGCCCACCATCACGCCTGGCTAATTTTTGTATTTTTAGTAGAGATGGGGTTTCTCCGTGTTGATCATGCTGGTCTCGAACTCCTGACCTCAGGTGATCCACCTGCCTCAGCCTCCCAAAGTGCTGGGATTACAGGCGTGAGCCACTTTGCCTAGCCAAGAGTACAATTATTTCCAAGACTACCCTTCACCCAGATTCATTAAATGTTAGCATTTTACTACATTTACTTTATTCTTTTTAAAAACTTTATAGAGATGGGATCTCATTATGTTGCTCAGGCTGTTCTCAATCTCCTGTCCTCAAGCAACTCCAACCTTGGTCTCCCAACGTGCTGGGATTACAGGCACAAACCACTACACTCTGCCTATTCTTTCTACGTAAATTTTTTTCCGAACTATTTGAGAATAAGCTGACATGATACTCCTTTAGCCCCAAATATTTCAGTGTGTATTTCCTAAAATCTTTGTTTCCTAAAACCAAGAACATTTTTTATTTTTTATCTTGAGACCAAGTCTCTCTCTGTCGCCAGGCTGGAGTGCAGTGGCACCATCTCGGCTCACTGCAATCTCCGCCTCCCAGGTTCAAGCGATTCTCCTGCCTTGGCCTCCTGAGTAGCTGGGACTACAGGCACCCGCCACCACACCCGGCTAATTTTTGTATTTTTAGTAGAGACAGGTTTTCACCGTGTTTTCCAGGATGGTCTTGATCGCCTGACCTCGTGATCCACCCGCCTCGGCCTCCCAAAGTGCTGGGATTACAGGCGTGAGCCACCGCACCTGACTTTCAAGAACATTTTTTCACATAACCATAGTATAATGATAAAAATCAGGAAATTAGCATTAATACACTCAAGCATTTTATAGGCATTATTCAGATTTTACCATCTGTCCAGTACACCTCCTACTTTTTCTTGTTTTGTTTTGTTTTTTGCTTGTCAGTTGAATTTCAGTCGCCTAGCCTGATGAAAATAACCATTTTATTCTTTTTTAACTATGAATTTTTCATATTCTCTGCTGTATTTTCTATCTGCTGGTCAGTTTTGCTGCTTTTTCATTTTATTTATATTATTATTATTTTTCGTAGCGACAGGGTCTATGTTACCCAGGCTGGTCTTGAACTCTTGGGCTCAAGTGACCCTTCTGCCACAGCCTCCTGAAGTGCTGGAATTACAAGTGTGAGCCACTGTGCGTGGCTCATTTTATTTCTGATATTATCTTTGATGTGCCATTTTAAAAAAGTTAAGTTAGTGAGGCCGGGCACAGTAGCTCATGCCTGTCTGTAATCCCAGCACTTTGGGAGGCCAAGACCTGCAAATTACCTGAGGTTAGGAGTTCAAGACCAGGCTGACCAACACGGAGAAACCCTGTCTCTACTAAAAATACAAAATTAACTGGATGTGGTGGCACATACCTGTAATCCTAGCTACTTGGGAGGCTGAGGCAGGAGAATCACTTGAACCCGGGAGGTGGAGGTTGCGGTAAGCCATTGTACTCCAGCCTGGGCAACAAGAGTGAAACTCTGTCTCAAAAAAAAAAAAAAAAAATTAGTGAATTGCAGTTTGCAGAAATACCAGAAATACTTCTCTGGTATTTCTCACATTTTCTGTTGCCAGGCCTCCTTGGTACCATCTAGTTTTGTATGCCTTGCTGCCTCTATCAGTCCTGCTCACTTCCGTTTTTGCACTGCTTATAGCAAAGAAGGATATACATTTTAGGGTGCATGTGTATTTTTCTAGTGCTCTCTGAGATTTGCCATCAGTGGGCTGTCCCTATTCTGTCTGTACAATCTCAGGTGCTTTCACACTACTTACCTATGTTTTGGCGTCCATATTATACTTTTCCTGTGTTTCCTTGAGAAAGGTCGTATGTTCTCCCCTACCCCATATTCTTGTTGCTTTCATCCAGATTCTGTTATATATAAAGTTTCAGTGCAGCAAAATAAATAGCACTCGAATATAAAATTTTCTTTTTAATTCTCAGCAAGGCAAGGTCCTTCTATAGAAGGGTGCGCCCTTACAGATGGAGCAATGGTGAGCGCACACTTGGACAAGGGAGGGGAAGTGGATCTTATCCCTGAGGCACATGGCCCCTGCTGCTGTGTCTTTCCGCTGTTGGCTAGGGTTAGACCGCACATGCTGAACTAATTCCAATTGGCTAATTTAAAGAGAGTGAGGGGGTGAGTGGTTGGCGGGAAAAATGGTTATGACAGAGCAGGTAATCGGAATGAGTCAGGGTGGAGCAGGTAATGGAAAAGGTTGCTTTATGAGGAAGTTAAGTTTAAAAGTAGAAGGTAAAGAATTGAACATACTGACATACCGATTCTTTGAAAAGAAATTTAGAACTTATATCTAACAGTTCTAAGAGGAGAAAGTAAAAGATGCTGATTTGCACAGCTATTTCACATCAGAAGTCTTTATTCCTATTCACTGTTATTTCCTTATGATTTTTGGCAAGGAAGGGAGACAAATTTATCTTCTGCCTATTATTTTCAATTGGAGGCCAGAGTTTGGTCATTTTTAACTTTTCAGATCATCCTTATTTACTGTACAAGATTAATTTGTCTTTATTGTTATAAAATATATCTTTGATTATAGTCATCCTTTTGGTTTTTAATTTGTATTTATTTTTAATTTTTTCACTTTTAATTTCTTTTTTAAATAAAATAGAGACAGTTTCGTTATGTTGCCCAGGCTGGTCTTGACCTGCTGGTCTCAAGCGATCCTCTCACCTCAGCCTCTCATAGTGATGGGATTACACGTATGAGCAACCCCAACCTGCATTTTTAGTCTTTTAAATGCTTGATTGCTACTTCCTTTTCAGTGCTTTGCTTTAAACTACTTTCTTTACTTTTGTATTTCTAAAATATGCAAATTTTGTATTTGATTCATATAGTGGATATTTTAAGTCTCCAAAATCATTCTTTAATCTGTGTTCTTTAATTGCCAGTGTCAACCATGGCATGACATGTAATATTTTTATTAACTCCTCTTATTAAAAAAAAAATTCAACTTTTATACTTCTCAGTCTTTTTTAAATGCCCAATTATTTTAAATACTTTTAAAAACATCATCTCTTTTCTCATTGAATAGTAACTTTTGGACAGTTTGTACCATGTTTTTGTTTTTTGTTTTTTGTCTTTGAGGCAGAGTTTCACTCTTGTTGCCCAGTCTGGAGTGCAATGGTGCAATCTTGGCTCACTGCAACCTCCACCTCCTGGGTTCAAGCAATTCTCCTGACTCAGCCTCCGAAGTAGCTGGGATTACAGGCATGTGCCACTATGCCTGGCTAATTTTTGTATTTTTTTAGTAGAGACGGGGTTTCTCCATGTTGGTCAGGCTGGTCTCGAACTCCTGACCTCAGGTGATCCACCCACCTTCGCCTCCCAAAGTGCTGGGATTACAGGCATGAACCACTGCACCTGGCCTTGTACCATGTTTTATAATCACATTTACAGCATTTAAGTTAATCTCTAATTTATCTTATTTATTGCCTGACTCTAATGTCATTTTTTAAAATAATGAAATCAGCTGTATTATTTTGATTTCATTATTTTAAAATAATGAAATTATGTGTAATAATAAAATAAAATTATTGTTTTGAGCTGACTCTATAAAGGATATTTGCTCATTAAAGATCCAAACAATTTATAAAAGTATGAGGATTAAATGAAAGTTACCTGCAATTTCCTTCCATCTCCCTGATCCAAGATAAGTACTGTTAATATTTTGGTGGTAATTTTTTTTTAAATGTTTTTATTGAGACAGGGTCTTGCCTGTCAGTCACCCAGGCTGGAGTGCAGTGGTACAATCTTGGCTTACTGCAGCCTCAACCTTCAGGGATCATGTGATCCTCCCACTTCAGCCTCCCAGGTAGCTGGGGCTATAGGCCCGCGTCACCAGTCCCAGCTAATCTTTGTATGTATATATATTTTTCTGGAGATAGGGTTTTACCATGTTGCCCAGGCTGGTCTTGAACTCATAGGCTCAAGTTATCCACTGGTCTTGGCCTTCCAAAGTACTGGGATTATAGGCATGAACCACTGCGCCTGGCCTGGTGGTCAAATTTTTGTGGATTCGTAACATTCACATAGATACAGGGTTAGTTAAGATGTTGGGTTACAATTGACCCAAATACTTGACTGAAAGTAGTGTCAACAATAGAAATGTATTTATTAAATATATAGCATGTAATAAGAAGGCTGGAGATGACAGTTCTAGGATTGATAGCAGTTTAGCAGAGTCAGGGCTTTGGAGTGACTTCTGTTGATTTTGCCTTCCTGGCATAGTCACAGGATGGCTCTACCAGCTCCAGTCATAACTTCCTCAGATAACTACGTTCAAAAGCTAGAAGCAAGGAAATGAGCTGCTTCTCTTCACGCCTCTCTTTTCAAAGAGAAACAATATGCTTCCTAGGAGACTCTAGAAGATTTTTAGTTCCCTTTAGTCAGGTTACATGGTCATCCTTCAACTACAAGGGAGACTGGGAACAAGTGTTTCTGACATTTTCTGCTACTATATTGAGAGGTAAGGTTTGATAACAAGGAAGAATGATCAGGAGTGGCTGTTGGATAGACAACCTATCCTATCTGCCGCACATGTATAATTGTACATAATGGGGACTGTATCATTTCTGTTGATTTTGGTGTGGACATTTGTCTTTTTTTTTTTTTTTTTTGAGACGGAGTCTCGCTCTGTCCCCCAGGCTGGAGTGCAGTGGCGCGATCTCGGCTCACTGCAAGCTCCACCTCCCGGGTTCACGCCATTCTCCTGCCTCGGCCTCCTGAGTAGCTGGGACTACAGGCACCCGCCACCACGCCTGGCTAATTTTTTGTACTTTTAGTAGAGACAGGGTTTCACCATGGTCTCGATCTCCTGACCTTGTGATCCACCCGCCTCGGCCTCCCAAAGTGCTGGGATTACAGGCGTGAGGCACCGCACCCGGCCAAGTGTGGACATTTTTCAAAAGAGCATTATTTTTTTCCTTACCTTGCCCAAGCTCCATGTGACCATTATCAACGCGGGTACCTCGCTTTCACTAGGCTAATATATGTATATGTATAGAGTGGAGGTTTAGTCATTGTTTCATAAAATGGGCTCACAGTATAAACACCTGAATCTTGCTTTTCTTGCTTAATATGTAGTATAGATCCTTCTAAGAAAACAGGCATAGATCTAATTTCAATTCTTTTAAAGCCTGCATAATCTGCCCTGTGTATGTACCACGTTTTCTTAATTATATCCTTATTGCTGAGGATTCATTCTTGTTTCTAGTTTTTTCCACTGTAAGTAGTGTCGTTATAGGCATTCTTCTTTTACATTTGTCCTTATATTTGGAACGTTATTTAGATTATGCAGATGGTGACCTACTGCTCAGTTAAGGGGAATATTATCATACATATGTATCATTTTACAGAAACTCAGAAATGCTATTATAAACCTACATATTCTCCATGAATATAGAAGAGTTCCATTTTATTAGTATCCGTTCTAGTGGTCAGTGTTTGTTCATTGCATGTTTGTTCATTCTGTCAGTGTCTACTGAGTGTCTGCCATGTTCCTGGCACTCTTCTAGGTGCTAGAGTGAAAAAGTTCCTGTCTCCTACTAAGGGAGACCTACAATAACAAATGCAATAGAGTAAAATAAGTATTGTACAAATACAATAAGCAAGTCAGTTATGCTAGGTAACTGATAAGCGTTGTGAGGCAAATAAAGTAGGGTCAGCACACGGAGCAGTATGGAAGGAGCATTATATATGAGATTGTTGAGTGATCATGGCAAACTTCTGAGCAGTTGACTTTTGGCCAAAGACCTGAAGTAAGGAGCAAGCCAGAGTCATATCTAAGGAATGAGTGTTTCAGGAAGAGTGAGCCGTGCTTTGTGTGAAGGTCACTAGCTGGATAGTGTGACTGGGGTGGAGTGATGAGGGAGGAGTAGAAAGAAATTAGGTCAGAAGGGATGGTCTGGGTTTGGATTACATTAGGCTCTATAAGCTATAGTAACAACTTTGGTAACACGTTAACTAAAGCTCTTCGTTCTTGATAATCTAATGGATGTAAAGTGATTTGTCATTGTTACTTTATATTTCTCTGCATAGTAGTATTTTGAACATCTTTTCATGTATGTATTTGTATTTACTCTTCTGCATATTTACTTCCTTAGGACTTTTTTCTGTCAGGTTGCTTTTTTACTGTTGTTTTCTAAGAGCTATTTAACTATTTGTTTTGCATTATAAATACTTTTGCAAGCATATTGTTTATTGACTTTAGTTATGGTACTTTTCTCATCCAAAAACTGTCGTACAAATCTGTCTATGTATGTTGTTAGTTCATACAAGTTAATGACCATTATATCTGCATGAATTGCTACTTTATATGATGCCTCTCTTTATTCAGTTTATGGCTTTTAATATTAGATGCACATGGACTGATAGTAACAAAGAGAAATGGTTTTGCCACTTACTAGCTTGTGACCTTGGGTAAGTTTCTTAACCTCTGTACTTCCATTCTGTTAAAATGGGGATTATAACAATCTCAAGGGATTGTTATGAGAATTAAGAGGGTTAACATTCCTAAAGTGCTAAGAAGAGTGCCTGGCACATTGTAAGTATTATATAAATGTCTGTTACACAGCCAAGATATCCTTTACTTGCTGAATGAAAAATAATTTCCAGATACAGAAATATTCAGAGACCATACCAACCACCTACAGCATTTTAGCCAAATGTTCAAGAAAGGACTCAAACTTGATTAAGAAAGAAATCTTTTTTTTTTTTTGGAGGAGTAAGAAGATGACTTTTTCTCTCTCTTATACTCTCTTTTTCTTTCAGTTTGGAAGCTTGTATTATTTTATCCTTGGAGTACAAAATTTTATGAAGCCATGTGTAGGTGTGTATGTTTTTTCTGACAATCCTAACTGGGACTTAGTGGACCCCTTTAATTTGCAGACTTCAGTTTTCTTTTATTAGTTTGTTTAATTATTGCCTTTCCTACATCTATATTTCCTTAACTTCTCTTGGCACTCCTGTCATTTTTATGAGAGATGCTCTGGATCTGTCCTGGAAGTTTTTGTTTTTTCTCTCATGAGTTTCAATTTTTTGCCTGTTTGCTGAATGCTCTGAGCTAGGCCTTCAACCTGACCTTTACATTTCACCATTTGAAATCTAAATAGTGACCTTTCTCTGCTTCAATTCATCTACTTATTTTCCAAGTTTAAAACCCATGGTTTGTGATTTGTAATCAGGTTTTCTTAAGCACTTTTTTTGGTTTGTTCAAGATGACTTCTTTGTCTTCTAGTAGTTCTGTTTCAGGAGGTAATAGCGGTTCTGCCTGTTCCTCCTCACTCTGGCTGCTAGGTTAGGGGTCTTGTTATTTTCCTTTTACTCTGCATAGCTACACCCTTGCTCAGAGCTAAAGTCCTGATGCTGGTGTCCCTCTAGTGCAACTCCACTAGTTCTGAGAGGCACTGTCGTTTTCTGTCTTGCAGCCCACTGGTACCCAAGCCTGAAGATGTTTATTCACTGCTGACAATGCTCTATTCCGTTGACTTCTCAGATTCTGGGCAGCACGGATTCAATCTACCTGTCAGTTTTCCACAGGTCCCCAAGGGCCAGATATTCAAAAAGAAATGTTCGTGAGATCTGGTATGATCTTATATCAGTAACATTTTTTTCTTTTTCTTTTTCTTTTTCTTTTCTGTTCTTTCTTTCTTTTTTCTTTTTTTTTTTTTCCTTTTTTGAGATGGAGTCTCCCTCTGTTGCCCAGGCAGGAGTGCAGTGGTGCAATTTTGACTCACTGCAACCTCTGCCTCCCAGGTTCAGGTGATTCTCATGCCTCAACATCCTGAGTAGCTGGGATTACAGGCACCCACTACCACACCTGGCTAATTTTTGGTAGAGACAGGGGTTTCACCATGTTGGCCAGGCTGGTCTCAAACTCCTGACCTCAGGTGATCCACCCTCCTCAGCCTCCCAAAGTAGTGGGATTACAGGCATGAGCCAGCCAATCATATATGGGTGACTTTTCAATCCTTATCCTAAGGCTCTTGTTCTTTTTACATGTCCCCACATCTTCATCTGGCCTGCAGGGGAAAGTCCTAAGTTCCCTCTCTCTGAAAGGATCTCAGCAGACCTAAGGGTTAGCTCGTGTACTCCATATCTGCCTACTTGGGGAAGCAGTTGTTACTGGGCTGGAGTAGAGAGAGTCGAATGGCAGGAACACATTCATATGGCCATCTTCCTATGAGTCTGAAATATCCTACTCTTGAGCTCTGTATTTTGGGATGTTTGGTCTTTATATAATTTTTCCAAGAAAGATTCATGGATGGTATATTTTTCAGCCTTTGAATATCTGAAATGTTCTTTCATTTCTCTTACATGTTCAAGGAAACTTGAATGGGTACAAATAATTTAAAATCCTTCGATTGCAATGTTTTTCTCTGAAAACTTTATAGATATTGCTTAATTATTCTTGGCATTTAAAAATTGCAGTCAGGCCCACCCCCTAATGTTTGCAGCTATAGAGCCCAAGGCAAGAGTTCACATGAAGATCCACATATAATATGTCTAACTATTTAAAATATTTGAATTGGCTGAGCACAGTGGCTCATCCCTATAATCCTAGCACTTTAGGAGACTGAGGCGGGAGGATCGCTTGCGCCCAAGGGTTTGAGACCAGCTTGGGCAACAAAGTGAGGCCCTGTCTCTACAAAAAATCAGTTGGGTGTGGTGGCACAGTCCTCTAGTCCCAGCTACAAAGGAAGCTGATGTGGGAGGATCACATGAGCCCTGGTAGGTTGAGTCTGCAGTGAGCTGTGATTGTGCCACTGCACTCCAGCCTGGGTGACACAGAGAGACACTGTCTCGAAGAAAAACAAAGAGAAAATAAAAAATAAAATAAAATATTTGAATCAAGCTAGCAAACTTCAAATATATTCCATCTTCTTACCTTGGCAAATAACTTTTCATTATAATGATATTAAGAAAGATACATAACATTGTGGTTTGTACATGATACAGTGCAAAATATCAAAGATGACAATTATTGCACTTATCCAGATGTTTAGCAGCAATGTTTGAGTGAGTGATGAAAACATATGTTTGGTTAATATTCATTTTATTCAGATATCTTTTTCAGAAACTCTGCTTATTTTGATTCTATTATCTATATATTTGGCTTTTCTTCCATTGTTTTTATCTCTTCTTATCTTTTCAAATCTTCATTCCAAGAAACTTTCTCAGTTTTGTCTTGCTTTTATCCTAGCAAAATCATTAATTTAATTCTGTGTGTGTGTGTGTGTGTGTGTGTGTGTGTGTGTGTGTATTTTTAGAGACAGGGTCTTGCTCTGTCACCAGGCTGGAGTGTAGTGGTGCAATCATAGCTCACTATAGCCTCTAATTCCTGGGCTCAAGCAATCTTCCTGCCTCTGCCTCTAAATGAATTTTCTTATTATTTGTGTTCTGTTGGCAGTAATATAAAAGATGTATTTCAAATGTATAATATTTACATACATTTCATTGAAAATGAAAAGTTAAGTAAATATTAAAAATTATTTTCATGTTTTCAAAAAAGTGTCTTTTAAAATATTCAAAATTATTTTTTAAAAGACAAAATATAAATATAATTCTCAATTTTAAATAAACATTTAAATAAAACTTTTAATTTTTGAAACTTTAATAAAATGTTGTTAAATGGTTTATATAAATAAAACTCTGTAATTCTAATGTTTAATGTCCTCCTTGTTGCCAGTGTAAAAAATCAGTAGCACATTTCACGTATTACTTCTACAACTATTTATACATACATTTAAGAGTAACAATGAGTTGGTTAATATTGCACAGTGTTGCACTTTGGGTACCCAGTATGAATATTTTGTTATTTGTATCATTCTGTCTTTTAAAAATCTAGTCTTATTTAGTCTCTTATAAGTAGAAGAGCTTTGTAATTTTTTCCCCATGACATTTCCTATTTGAAGAAACAAGATCAGTTTTGTGGGATGATCCGCACCCCAGATTTTTTACCTTATTCCTCTACCTTCACCCAGTTCTAAACTGGAAGTTCAGCCTAATGGCTTGACTAAAATCACGTTAAATATTTTTGAAGAGAGCTTCATGGCTGCTGCTGTGTATGGCATATTGCTTCCCATCAGTAAGCACATAATGTCAAGCTTGAACACCTAGCTAGGATGATAATATGAGGTCTCTACATTGTAGTGATATGTTTTTCCTTTGCAACAAGCAAGTTATCTGCCGGTGATACTTTGTTTTTGTTTGTTTTGAACTCAGCTTCAGAATGGGGTGATACTTTGGTTCCGTGCCAATATTTTCTTCAACAACGTTATATCTAATGGTCTTACATCCTTGTCTGAATTATTTTACTGAGATTTGCAGAAAGATTTTCCAAGTAAATTCCTCTTCATTTATTAACTGACATTTTTTTTCTCAGTCAGAAAGAATGATTTTCACTCATCAGCTGCAGATAAATTTTAGTTTGTCCTCAGAGTTTAGTTCTTTCCTTTAAACTACCAGCTTTCAGAGTAAGAAACAGTCACCTATAAGGAATGAAGAAGGGATGAGGAGAGGACAAGGAGAGAAGCAAGACTTCTCTGAGTATAACCTTTTCTATAGTTTTGATTTTCTTCTTGCCAACGTGTTTTAAATGTTTTAAAAATTAATTTAGAAGTGTAAAAAGCAAACATCCAAATTTAATTCAAACAATTAAAGGACCTGTTTTTATTTCATATTGTTAGGATCTATACAGAGAAAGTAATGATTCCAAGTGACTGTTGAATATAGTACTCTACTTGTACATCCTTAATAGGATACATTCTAAGAAAAAAAGGAACTCAAACTGTGCTAGGTAGTTTTATTGCTGATAATAATATCAGTATTGTAATTAACAACCAAGATTTTCACTGCCAGAGAAAAGAGATGCAAATATCACATCAAAAGTTCAGAAAGATCACTGTAGTCTTAAACATGAATTATAAATATCAACATGAACTTCTTCAAATATATTTAAATAATTTCCTAGTTTTGTGCACTGAAAGAACCTAGATCTGATGATGCCCCAGTTGGTAAAAATAAGGTTCCTAGGTATATATGATCTTAAGCACAAAATTCATGTTTACCCTACAGTAAAACTGCAAGGCTGGTTAAATCCAAGTCTCCTCTGAAAGAAGTGCCTGTGCTCTGTGCAGCAGAATGTAGCTGGAGAGAAGCCCACCCACATGAACTTGCCTGCCCTGAACCTGCCTCGCGAGTGTAGTCTATATCCCTAGTCCATTCACTGTGCTCCTGTTCTAATTATCTCCCACTGCTCTTTCTCCATACTTCCAAGTCACTTCCTCTGTCCTCACTCTGATGAGGATTTTTGCTTCCTAATTCTCTGAGAAAATGGAGGCAATCAGAAGAAAACTTCCTAGGCTCCCATGTCATCTGCTTACATAGACAATGACTCACAGGTATTCTGGTCTCACCTCTGCTCCTATGGAACCCATTGTTGTTGTTTGCTTGTTTTTTGTTTGTTTGTTTTGTTTTTTGTTTTGTTTTTCTGAGATAGAGTCTCTGTCACTCAGGCTGGAGTGCAATGGCATGATCTTGACTCACTGCAGCCTCAACTTCCTGGCTCAGGTGATTCTCCCACCTCAGCCTCCCGAGTAGCTGGGACTACAGGCATGCACCACCATGCCCAGTTAATTTTTGTATATTTTGTAGAAGCAGGGTTTTGCCAGGTTGCTCAGGCTGGTATGTAACTCCTGGGCTCAAGCGATCCTCCCACCTTAGCCTCCCAAAGTGCCGGGATGACAGGTGAGAGCCCCTGTGCCTGGCCTTAAAACCTCTTTCAACTCCAAGTAAGCTCACTGTCTCATCACCTCCCACCCCGCTCTGACTCTGTCATTTTCTTTCTCTATCATCATCAGTTGTCCTTTGCTATTTAATTATTTTTATCAGCATATAAATACATGATTTCTTCATCCTCTAGGAAACTTCTCCTAACCTCACTTCCTCTGCCAGCCACTGCCTTCATTCTCTGCTTTACAGCAAAATGCCTGAGAATAGTGATCTGCACTTTCTAGAGGATCCATGAAAACTATCATCCATATATATCTATAGAACATTTCTGTCTCCTCAGGTTTCCTCATGTTCATCCTGGTCCATATCACTCTTAACAATCACTATTCTGATTTCTGTCATTATTCATTAGTTTTGCCTGATCTCAAACTTCATATAAATGCATCATCCAGTATGTACTGTTGTGACCTCTTTCACTTAATACAGTATCTATAGTATTAATCTATTTTGTTGCAAGTGTCAAGGTTTTTGATTTTTTTAAATTACTCTGTACTATTCCATTGTAAGACCATACCATAACTGATTAAGTCTATGGAGGCACATTTGAGTGGCTTCTATTTTTTTTTTTTTTTTTGAGACAGAGTCTCGCTCTGTCGCCCAGGCTGGAGTGCAGTGGCACGATCTCCATTCACTGCAAGCTTTGCCTCCTGGGTTCCCGCCATTCTCCTGCCTCAGCCTCCTGAGCAGCTGGGACTACAGGCGCCCGCCACCACACATGGTTAGTTTTTTGTATTTTTAGTAGAGACGGGGTTTCACCGTCTTAGCCAGGATGGTCTTGATTTCCTGACCTCGTGATCCCCCCGCCTCGGCCTCCCAAAGTGCTGGGATTACAAGCGTGAGCCACCACGCCTGGCTGAGTGGCTTCCAGTTTTTTAGTATTATGAATTATGCTGCTGTGAACATTCTTAAAGATATATTTTGGTGGACATGTGCATTTATCTCTTGGGTATGTTTCTAGAAATAGAACTATTTTGTTTTAGTACATAGTGCCATCAATTTTTCTATTGCCAAACCATTTTCCAAAGCGGTTGAACAAAGTTATCTTTCTCTTTTTTGAGACAGTTTTGTTCTTGTTGCCCAGGCTGGAGTACAATGACACAATCTCGGCTCACCGCAGCCTCTGCCTCCCAGGTTCAAGCGATTCTCCTGCCTCAGCCTCCTGAGTAGCTGGGATTACAGGCATGCGCCACCATGCCTGGCTAATTTTGTATTTTATCAGCAATATATGAAGCTTCCAATTGTTGCTTCATAGCCACATTTATATCTTATATTGACAGTCTTTTAAATGTTAACCATTATGGTAGGTGAGTTATCTCATTGTAGCTTTTTTTTTTTTTTCTAGCAGAGTATTGCTCTGTCACCCAAGCTGGAGTACAGCGGCACCATCTCAGCTCATTGCAACCTCTGCCTCCTGGGTTCAAGCGATTCTCCTGCCTCAGCCTCCTGAGTAGCTGGGACTACAGGTGCCCACCACCACACCCAGCTAATTTTTTGTACTTTTAGTAGAGATAGGGTTTTGCCATGTCACCCAGACTGGTCTCAAACTCCTGGCCTTAAGTGATCCACCTACCTCAGCCTCCCCAAGTGCTGGGATTACAGGCATGAGCCACTGCACCCAGCCTCGTTGTAGTTTTAATTATTATTTCTATGAAAATTAATTATATTCAACACCTTCGCATATTCTTGTTGGCTACCTGAATAGCCTCTTTTGTGACGGACCTGTTCAGGTCTTTTTACCATTAAAATAATTTGGATTATTTGTCATTTGCTTGCTGTTTTGGATATGAGCCTTTGTTGCATATACATGCCATGGAAATCTCTCAGTTTGTGGTTTGCTTTTTTAATTCTAATTTTAAATATAGTTTATATGTAGAGATGGAGTCTCACTTTGTTGCCCAATCTGGTCTCAAACTTCTGACCTCAAGTGATCCTCCCACTTGACCTCCCAAAGTGCTGGGATTACGGGTGTGAGCCACCATGTCCAGCCTGTTGACATATTTAGTTCTGTCTTTTGATGAATTTTAATTTTAATTTTGGTGAAGCTAGTCTTTTATGGTTAGTATTCTATTTAGGACTGTCTTGAAGATGTTCTCTTGTTTTAAATGCTTTATTGTTTTATACACTTGAAACTGTGATACATCTCAAATTAATTTTGGCAAAGTATGATTGGGAGGGGTCAAGTTTCATTTTGTCCTATAAATTCAATTGTTCCAACACCAATTATTGAAAAGCTATTCATTCCCTTACAGAGTTGCACTGATATCTGTCACAAATCAGGTCTTTTTCTGACTGTTCTCTTCCACTGGTCTATTTGTACATTCTTGTGGCAATCCCACACTATCTTAACTACTCTGTGCTAAGTCTTGAATTCTGGTAGCATAAATTCTTCAAATTTATCTTTTTCAAGCTTGATTGAGCTTTTCTGATGCTGTTTTTTTTTTTTTTTTTTTGATACCTCACGAAGTAATACATATTTATGGGTCCAATGCAGATAACATCAATTTTAGGTTATCAGCAATCAGTTGGTAGAAAAAAAGTCTCTTCTATGATGCTTGAGGCAAATATTTTGAAGAGCCTCTGATGGTAAAATCTCACCACTGGTGTTTTAAGTTTCCATAGTCCAACTTCACTCATTCCTTTTTTCTCCCAGGCCAATCGTGTGCAGAAAGGTACCAGTTGCTAAAATGAGGGTCCATAATATTCATTTTGGAATAGTGGTAAGAAGTGGAAGGTTAACACTGATATCCATGACATAAATAAATCAGACAATAAAGATATAGTTAATAAATCCTCAGCTTCTTTCCATATATTATTGACACCACCAGGATCTATTGATAATAAATTGAGAAATTTTATTTATTTACTTATTGAGACCAAGTCTCGCTCTGTTGCCCAGGCTGGAGTGCAGTGGCGTGATGTTGGCTCACTGCAACTTCCACCTCCTTTGAGTGATTCTCCTGCCTCAGGCTCCCGAGTAGTTGGGACTACAGGTGCCCATTACCGTGCCCAGCTAATTTTTGTATTTTTAGTAGAGGTGGGGTTTCACCATTTTGGCCAGGCTGGTCTTGAACTCCCAACCTCAGGTGATCCACCCACCTCAGCCTCCCAAAGTGTTGGAATTATAGGCATGAGCCACTGCTCCTGGCCAATGAATTGAGAAATTTTACATTTAAATCAGTGGTTCTCAACTGGGAGCAATTTTTGAATCCTAGGGGACATTTGGCAATGTCTGGAGTACTTCTGTTTTGTTGTTGTTGTTGTTGTTTGTTTTTGTTTTGTTTTGTTTGGTCACAATTGGGATGAGGGGAAAGCGGGGAGGAAGGTGTGACTAGCATCTTGTAGGGAGAGGCCAAGAATGCTGCTAACCATCCCACAATGCACTAGACAGCACCCCTCACCACCGAGAATTATCCAGCCTCAAATGTCATAGTGCTGAGGTTAAGAAACCCCGATCTAGATGATTACATCTTTCTTTAAAAGAATAATCTGCTGGCAAATAACCCACCCACTTAATTCTGCTATGGGATTTGCAAAATAAAGAGAACAGACAGCACATGTCTTGATGAGGGAATATGGTGCAGGAGTGGGGAGGTAGAATTTAAATATTAAGATAAACCACATGCAGTTTACCAGAAAATAAAATCAAGAATGCAAAAAAGAAATGGTGGTAATGTGAACTCTGGGGTCAATAGCAGCTCCCCCATGGAGGCTGGAGAAAAGGCTGACAAACCCACTCTCACTTCTATGTGAAACCAATCTTTCCTGATTGTAATTGTAGCATTGGTTATGTGGAAGGGGAGGAGATATGCCACCCTACTCTGAAACTTTCCAGGGGGAATGGTATTTCTGGTAGCTATAATTTGAAACTAGTGTTTACATAAAAGTCTTCTCAGTGACCACTCTCTATCAGGCCCTAGTATCTTTCTTGCTCTTCTCCCTTCACCCTCTTGTACTGATTCTTTTCCTCTCCCAGAGTTTAGAATCCTAGGTTTTGGGAACCACTGATACTTTACTCTCTATTGTGTCATTTCTATTAGTATACAAATATCTGTTTATCTCTACCATCTTAAAAAATAAAACCTTTGCTTAAATCATTTCTGTTTCCTTTTTCTGCAAAACTCAAAAAGGTTGTGTTTCCTTGTTATATCCAATTTAATTCTTCCAATTTTTGCCTGAAGTCACTTTAATAAGTCTTAACTTACCTTCTAACTAGTCTTCCTACTTCTATCCTTCCTTGTCTGTTATATTCTCAGCACAGCCAGATTGATTCCTTAAAACAATCCTTTAAAAATGCAATGTGCATGCTCAAAATGCTGTAATAGCTCCTTATTTCGTGTAATAAAAGCCAAAGTCTTTCATATCCCATAGACTATGTGCTCTGGCCCTCTTTACCTCTTTTTTTTCCTGTCACCTAGTAATCTCCTACTTGTTCATTCCACACCAGCCACTCTGTTTTCCTTGATGTTTCTAGAATATTCCAGTCTCAAGACTTTTCCATTTTTCCCTCTGCTTAGAGGCTCTTCCCTCCAGATATCCATATGGCATATTCCCACTCCTCCTCAAGTCATTGCTCATTGAACTCTACCTTGACTCTGACTCCTCAAATTGTAAAAACTCCATGTTGTTTCTCAGTCTTCCTCACCCAGTTCTATTTTCTTCACAACAATTACCCACTTCTTCTCTTCTCTTTTCTTCTATTCTCTCTCCTCTCTCTCTTCTGTCTCCTTTCTCTTTCTCTTTCTTTCTTTCTTTCTTTCTTTCTTTCTTTCTTTCTTTCTTTCTTTCTTTCTTTCTTTCTTTCTTTCTTTCTCTTTCTTCTTTCTTTCTTTCCTCCCATCCCCTCGCCTCCCTTCCCTCCCTCCCTCTATTTTTTTTGAGACAGGGTCCCACTCTGTCACCCAGGTTGGAGTGCAATAGCATGATCATAGCTCACTGCAGTCTGGAACCCCTGGGCTCAAGCAATCCTCTGACCTTAGTCTTCCAAGTAGCTAGAACTACAAGTGCCCTCAACTTCTAAGTTTTTCATTCCTTCAATATTTTTTGATTACCTACTGTGTGCCAGGCACAGTACTAGTTTCTGGGAATAAGTCAGTGAACAAAATAGACAAAAATATCTGCCTTCATTGAGTTTATATTCCAGAGGAGGGAGACAAATCAACATAATTAGGAAATCATATTTTTTTAAGTAGAAGAATAAATTGTCAGTGTCTCCGCAACTTGTGAGATGCAATTAAAACACTATTTAGAGGAAACTTTACATTAGAAAAGAACGGCTGAAAGCTAATATGCTAAGCATTCGTTTTAATGCTAAAAGTTAGAAAAGAAGTAAAAAGAAAGAAGTGTTAAAGATAAGAGAATGAAAACAAATTTGCAGCTCAGGAAAAGCATGGAAAAAAGATAGGAGAATGAATGAAACAGAAAACAAATCTACAAAAGTAAGGACCAACCAAACTAAAAGTGGGTTCCTTATAAACATTAATACATTTGATTAAGTTGTTCAATCTGATCATGAAAGAAAGCAAAACGAAATACCCAAGATCAGGAATTTAAAGAAAAAGGTCACTTCAGATTCTACAAACACTCAAAAGATAACAAACTTTTTTTTAACGCTTTATGCCAATACATTTGAAAGTTTGATTTAAAGGGACAAATTTCAACAAAAATGCAACTCACTAAACCTATGAAAGAAAGAGGAATAAAATCATATTACTATTAAAGCAACCGAATTAATAATTAAAAACCTATCACACACGTACAAAAGTATCCAGGCCCAGATGGCATCAACTATAAGTTTTTCCAAACATTTAGGCAGAAATTACCTCAATCTTGTAAACTCTTCCAGAGAATAGATATGAGGAAAACTTCCTACATCATTTTATACGTCTAGCAAAATCCTGATACAAAAATCCAATAAAGACAAAATGAGAAAAGAAAAGTAAGGCCAATTTTATTTATGAACATGGATGCAAACATGCTAAATAAAATAATTTCAAAACAAATTCAGCAATATATTAAAAAATAATATATCATGACTGACTGCTCTGCCTGTGGAGTAGCCATTTTTAAATTTACGTTCTTAATAAACTTGCTTTCAATTTACTCTACTGATTTGCCTCAAATTCTTTCTTGCACGAGATCCAAGAACCCTCTCTTGGGGTCTGGATTGGGACCCCTTTCCAATAACATCTTCCTGGCAAACCCCAAAGGGACTATACTGAGGAGACCCCCGACCCAAAGGAAATAGACTACAACACTGATTGGCCGACTTTGGGTAAGTGGTAGGGTACCTGGGTAAAGGATGGGATTGGGTTAGAGGCCCAACTTAAGAGAGTTAAAGTCTCTCCTAAGACAGAATAGGTTAAAGGTGCCTCTTAAAAGGCAGGGACATGCTCAACTGCACTTGCCTTCAAGGCCTGTCTTAGGAAGGTTAGAGTCCTTCCTAAGATTTAGGGAGTTAGAGATCCCTCTCAGTAAAGTCCCACAGCTAAGAGCAGGTTTGGCACTACAGGATGTTAATTGCTATTCTTTTTGGTTTAATCTGCCTTGCACTCTTTGCTGATGGCTGTGGGTGACAGGAATAGACATGTACAGAATCATGGAATATAGGGAACTTTTTTTCTCCCCAAAGGGGGAATCGAGAGCTGGTGGGACTGCTGGAAAAGATTCCTTCACTACCAGCAGGCAGCTGCCTGAACTTTTGAATTAGTGTCATTGCAATGAGTGGGTCTTTCTCTGGCTTCCCTAAACTCCTCGCTTTCCCCACTCTGCTGCAGGCAATGCTTTTCTCCCTTCCTTTGCTTTCTCTTTTCTATCTTTTCTGTTATTCAGGACAACTGTCCACTCTTTCATCCTGCCCAGAGACCACATGTTGAAAAGTGTTCTTGGGAGCTTAAGCTTGTAACCACGTGGCAGTACTTCCTCTTGGTCTCCAGCTTCCATAGAACAGGGATTTTGGGGCTCCTGGCATAGTTAGCCCTAAAACTTATCTTGAGCAGTTAAAAGCTTTTGCAAGCTCGAAATTGGCTGCTCTGGACTGTTTCTGGGTCAGGCGATGGAAATCGCCCAATGTTGTAGCTTAGAAGCTAAGGCTTTGCCATTTTACAGTGGCAGGTTCAATCCTGATTTAGGGTATGGTACTTTCTGGTTGATATTTGAGTGAACTTTGATTTTTTTTAATTCTCTTCCCCTCCATGAACCATCTTGAATTTTCTTTTATCTGAGCACCTGGGAGGTACCTTTGGTAAAGTTCAAAAGCCAGAAATATTGGTGGTTTGGCATGGCTAAAGTCAGGTAATAAGAGATTCAAAAGGGTTTTTTTTTGTTTTTTGTTTTTTGTTTTTTTGTTTTTTTTTTTTTTTTTTGTTTTTGAGCGCTATGGTTAAGTCAGCTTGATTAAAAGCAGTTATTCAAGTTCTTACAGCCTGAGACTTCTTGGGAAGAACAGAGGAGGCACAAGATCATGTTTTGGGAAAAAACCTGTTTTCCTCACGGAACCCCAGGAATTGAAAGTAGATAGATCCTTCTCAAAATCTAAGGCTTTGTTCTGTTCCACCTGCCTCTGCCTCCCAAAGTACTGGGATTACAGGTGTGAGTCACCAAGCCCAGCTTCTTTGACTGTTGAAAATTATTGCATTTAATTACTTTGGAGCATTAGATTCTAGATAAGGCATGGGGACATGTGGAGTCAGCCATGTCCCTAGCTATGCTGGAAAGAGGCAGACCTTATCTGCACTTCTGTCTGATGTCCTAGGCTCCACACCTGGTAAATAATTAAAATCGCTTAGTTCTCAGGGTTTTGTTTCTTTTTTTTCCCAAAAATAAACGTTTCTAAGAGTTAACTTTATAACATATAATTGAGGCTATTGAAGAAATAGTTTTACATGCTAGGTGTATAAGGAAAGTGAAATGTGTTTTTGGTAAAAGATTATAAGAAATCATGGGAATGTGGATCTTTCTTGCCTAAAGTGTTAAAGGATTGTTTCAAGTTAGATAGGAAAAAGCTGAAGGTTTGAACAAGTTGTGAAAGGTTTATGAACAATTAATCTTGTAAAAAAATTGTGTGTGAACATATTAGCTAAAGTTAAAGGGGCATTATTCATTTTTTCCATAAATTGAGCATTGGAATGAAAGCATAACAGGGTTTTCTGAGAGCAATGATCTGCTCTTTAACAAAAAAAATTGTAAGGGGTTATAAAAGGTTTATGAGAATCTTATCTTACGATCAAACTGATTAAAATTTGATAGATTTGTCCATAAGGTTTTATTAAAAATTGGGTTTGACATCAATAATGCATTAATGCAAAGGTAAAATTTAGGCTTTCTCTTGAACAAGATTTTCATGGTATATTAAAAAAATGAAAACTTTTTTGTTTACCTTTTGAATAAACTACAGGAAAAAGAAGGGAAAGAAAAGAGACAGACTGTTTGGAAAGCTAAGTCTTCTCTCTATTAATAAGTAAAGGCTTTCCCTTTAGAAAATTTTGAGTTATCATTTTGGCTAAATGAATGGCCTATAGTAACCTCATATTCTATTTTAAAATATCAAGTACTTAAACCTCTAATATTTGACAAACTTTCCAAAATCAAATTATAGATTATGTCTTTTTCTTACCTAGTTAATCTTTTATATATTAAGTACCCTGAAGTCAAAAAATGATGTATTTGGCTTATGTGGAATATTAAAATCATACAGGAAGTGTTATCAAATATGAAATGGTGTTTGGCTTTCTTTGGGCTGTATTTGTATAAATATGTTATTGGTGTGTGTTCTAAAATTATGGGAAACTCTTATAATTCTGCTATAACTTAGTGTATAATAGTTATTATTGTTATGTACAATTATTGTATTCCTGTTTAATTGTGGCTTTAATAGTGGCTGCCCTAAGACTTTTTGTCATCCACAGATAATTGTTGTCTTGTTTTTATCCTCTTCAAAAGGTGGTTTCATAATCAACTATAGAATTCTAATAAACAAGTGCTCTTGAATGTATGTTTCTAATAATTTTGGAGATTGTGACATTAGAATAGAGGAAAAAACTTTCAGGGCTCTCCTGGAGAGCTGGAATGTTCATGAATATCAAGCAGAACAGGAGTTACCTGCATGGACTGAACTGATAGAAGACTGAAGTAATCTTTTTGACATTTTGCTTAAAATGTTGCTGATCCTTTGTTTTGTTTATCTGAGCCAAGAAAACTTTTCTCTTGAACTATTTACAGCTTTTAACAATTGAGCAGGCCGGGTGTGGTGGCTCAAGCCTGTAATCCCAGCACTTTGGGAGGCCGAGACGGGCGGATCACGAGGTCAGGAGATCGAGACCATGCTGGCTAACATGGTGAAACCCCGTCTCTACTAAAAAATACAAAAAACTAGCCAGGCGAGGTGGCGGGCACCTGTAGTGCCAGCTACTGGGGAGGCTGAGGCAGGAGAATGGCGTAAACCCGGGAGGCGGAGCTTGCAGTGAGCTGAGATCCGGCCACTGCACTCCAGCCTGGGTGACAGAGCGAGAGCGAGACTCCGTCTCAAAAAAAAAAAAAAAGAACAATTGAGCAAAGTATACTCCTGTGGACAAACTTTGGAGCATATTTGTTTCTCTCTAACTGATTTCTCCAGAATTTGGAAACTATTTGTGAGTATTCTTAACTTATGGCAATATAATTATTTGCATAAATGCAATAAGAATGTTTTCTTTCACAACAGTTCACAATTGGAGAAGTCAGTTATTTTACCAAGGCTTTGCCTGGAATAGTGTGCTTGCCTTTAAGGAATCAAATTTGACTTGTAGAGCCAATAAAAGCTGAAAATTGGCCTCATATCTTGTCTACACAGTCCCTGTACAGGGTTCCTAACTGTGGTAAGTAAATAATGTTACTTTCTGACAGGCCCAGGAGCCCCAAGTTATCTTAGGACATCAAGGGGAGAGGAATTTACCCAATTCACAGGTATTTGAGGGTACAAACCCTTGGCTGGGCTCGACTTTAGAAAAAGTCTTATCTGAGCTTCCTTTTATGGAACAAAGTTCCATCAAAGCCAATTTTAAAAGCCTATGTAAAAAATAATTATTCTTGCTGCACTTTATACAAATAACCAGGCCAAGTATAATAAAGCAAATCAGTCTTGCCATAATTTGTCTTTAGTAAAAATGGGAAACTGGAAAAAGGAAAAAAATATTTCAAGAACAATGATACATCTGTTATTAGATTCTAGTGTCATCAGTTGTTTTTGAGGTTTTTTTCCAGCAATTGACTGACTGCATATTCCTGTGAACCAACAAGTGGTCTCTGGCTGCAGCTCAGAAAAAACAAGGATGGGTAATGTAAAAATCTGGATCAATATTCTAATTCTGGCCACATATTGGAATCAGCTAGCAAACCCATATCAGCTTGGTTTCAATAATTGCCCAGTTCATGGAAAGCCTTCTTATTTAGTTTACTTAGGGTAATTTTACTGATTTTGTTTTACTGTTATGGAAAATATTGCTGTTGTATTCTTTGTTTAGGAATGCAGGATAAGTTTACTGAATGTTTTATTAAATTGAACACTTATTTTTTTTTTTTTTTGAGACGGAGTCTCACTCTGTTGCCCGGGCTGGAGTGCAGTGGCCGGTTCTCAGCTCACTGCAAGCTCCGCCTCCCGGGTTTATGCCATTCTCCTGCCTCAGCCTCCGAGTAGCTGGGACTACAGGCGCCCGCCACCTCGCCCGGCTAGTTTGTTGTATTTTTTAGTAGAGACGGGGTTTCACCATGTTAGCCAGGATGGTCTCGATCTCCTGACCTCGTGATCCGCCCGTCTTGGCCTCCCAAAGTGCTGGGATTACAGGCTTGAGCCACCGCACCCAGCCTAAATTGAACACTTATTAATCTTCCATATACCACCTTTTGTCAGAACTCAGAGTTATAAATGACTCTCAGCATACAGATATCTTGTGACCGAGCTCCTCTCTATCCTGAATACGAGAGTCCCTAATAGACAGGAATATCATTGCCCCTATTCAGCCTGAAGAAGGTTACAGAAAAATGGGTATTCATTCCTCTACAACCCTTAGGATTACAGGTTCTCTTATAAAAGGGAGGGGGAAATATGTCACAGGTGTTTGAACCAGAGCAACTCCATCTTGAATAGGGGCTGGGTAAAATAAGGCTGAGACCTGCTGGGCTGCATTCCCAGGAAGTAAGGCATTCTTAGTCACAGGATGGGACAGGAAGTTGGCCCAAGATACAGGTCATAAAGAGCTTGCTGATAAAACAGGCTGTGGTAAAGAAGGCAGCCAAAACCCATCATATCCAAGATGGTGATGAGAGTGACCTCTGACCCCTCTCACTAGCTTATTATGCACTAATTGTAATGCATTAGCATGCTAAAAGACACTCCCAGCAGCACCATGATTGTTTACAAATGCCATGGCAACATCAGGAAGTTACCCTATATTGTCCAAAAAGGGGAGGAACCCCCAGTTCCCAGAACTGCCTACCTCTTTCTTGGAAAATTCATGAATAATCCACCACTTGTTTAGCATATAATCAAGAAGTAACAATAAGTACAAGCAGCTAAGCAGCCTAAGCCACTGCTCTGCCTATGGAATAGATATTTTTTTATTCCTTTACTTTCTTAATAAACTTGCTTTCACTTAAAAAAAAAAAAAAAGTTATATCATGACCAAATTGAATTTATGTAAGGATTTCAAGTTGGCTTAACATTTACCAACATAACTCACCAATTAATAGATTAATGGAGAAAAATTATAAGATTTCTCAGTATATGCAGAAGAAGAATTATACTAAATCCAATATCCACAATTTAAAAAATACTGTTAGTAAATTAAGAATAGCAGGGAACTTCCTTAATCTTACCAAATTTACCAGCATCTACCAAAATTTACAGCAGATGTCATATTTAACCAGAGAAAGTAAAAAGGTTTCCCTTTAAGAATGGAAGAAAGATAAATTTGCCCACTTCTATTCAACATTCTATGGGAGGTCCTAGAGCCATCATGAAATCTGAAAATAGCAATGCACAGGAGTATGAGATAAAAAATAAAATTGTCATTATTTGCAGATAATAGGATTGTGAACTTAGAATTTAGCAGGGTTTCTGGGTTCATAAGCAGTATGTAAATCATATTTTTATATATCATTAACAAGCAGTTACAAAATAAGATTTAACATAGGCAATATTAGCATTAGCATCAAAAATGTCTAATGAAAAAAATTTTAAAGACCTTTATGCAGGAAGCTAAATAGATTACTGAAATAAATTTTAACAGATTTAAATAAGGGGAGATATATGTCATGTTCATGGAATGAAAAATCCAATACTGTAAAGCTGTCAATTCACTCAAATTGCCCATAGAGCTATAGTTTTAATGCAATATTAATCAGAATGGCAACGGAAATTTTGTGTATAAATTAACAGTAATTTAAACTTACATGGAAATAAAAGGCTAAGAATAGATAAGACACTCAATAAAAAAGAATTGTTTTCAGGGAATTTGCCCTACCAAGTGTCAAGACTTATTTTTAAGTATTGGGAATTTTAAAAATACAGTCTTTTGGTGCAAAGATCAGAAAATAAGACAATGGAATAAAATAGAAAACCCAGAAATAGACTCATGCATATATGAACACCTGATTCATGACAAAGATGACACTGCATATCAGTGGGGGGGAAAGATGGCCTTTCCAACAAATGATGCAGGAAAAATTAGATATTGCTGTGGAAAAAAAGAAGCTTCAGCCCAAACTCATATCACACACACACACAAAGTAACTCTCGATTAGATAAAGACTATTAATCTGTTTTCACACTGCTGATAAAGATATACCCTAGACTGGGAAGAAAAAGAGGTTTAATTGGAATTACAGTTCCACATGGCTGGGGAGGCCTCAGAATTATAGCGGGGGCTAAAAGGCACTTCTTACATGGTAGTAGCAAGAGAAAATGAGGAAGAAGCAACAGCGAAAACCCCTGATAAACTCATCAGATCTTGTGAGACTTATGCACTGTCACAAGAATAGTATGGGAAAGACCATCTCACGTGTTTCAATTACTTCCCCCTAGGTCCCTCCCACAACACATGGGAATTCTGGGAGATACAATTCAAGTTGAGATTTTGGTGGGGACACAGCCCAACCATATCACTCCGCCCCTCCAAATCTCATGTCCGCACATTTCAAAACCAATCATGCCTTCCTAAACAGTCCCCCAAAGTCTTAACTCATTTCAGCATTAACTCAAAAGTCCCCAGTCCAAAGTCTCATCTGAGACAAGGCAAATCCCTTCTGCCTATGAGCCTGTAAAATCAAAAGCAAGCTAGTTACTTTCTAGGTACAATGAGGATACAGGTATTGGGTAAATACAGCCTTTCCAAATGGGAGAAATTGGTCAAAACAAAGGGGTTACAAGACCCATGCAAGCCTGAAATCCAGTGGGGTAGTCAAATCTTAAAGCTTAAAAATGATCTCTTTGACTCCAGGTCTCACATCCAGGTCACACTGATACAAGATGTGGGTTTCCTTGGTCTTGGTCAGTTCCGCCCCTGTGGCTTGGCAGGGTACAGCCTCCCTCCCAGCTACTTTCATGGGCTGGCATTGAGTGTCTGTGGCTTTTCCAGGTGCACAGTGCAAGCTGTTGTTGGATCTACCATACTGGGGTCTGGAGGATGATGGCCCTCTTCTCACAGCTCCACTAGGTAGTGCCCCAGAAGGGACTCTGTGTGGGGGCTCTGACCCCACATTTCCCTTCCACACTGCATTAGCAGAGGTTCTTTATGAGGGCCATGCCCTGCAGCAAGCGTTGCTTGGGCATCCAGGCGTTTCCACACATCTTCTGAAATCTAGGCAGAGGTTACCAAACCTCAATTATTGGCTTCTGTGCACCTGCAGGCTCAACACCACATGGAAGCTGCCAAGGCCTGGAACTTCCACCCTCTGAAGCCACAGCCTGAGCTGTATGTTGGCCCCTATCAGTCACAGCTGGAGTGGCTGGGACACAGGACGCCAAGTCCCTAGGCTGCACACAGCATGGGGACCCTGGGTCTGTCCCACAAAACCACTTTTTCCTCCTGAGCCTCCAGGCCTGTGATGGGAGGGGCTGCCGTGAAGGTCTCTGACACGACCTAGAGACATTTTTTCTATGATCTTGGGGATTAACATTAGGCTCCTTGCTATTTATGCAAATTTCTGTAGCTGGCTTGAATTTCTCCCCCAAAAATGGATTTTTCTTTTCTACTGCATCATCAGGCTGCAATTTTTCCAAACTTTTATACTCTGCTTTCCTTTTAAAATGGAATGCTTTTAATAGCATCCAAGTCATCTCTTGAATGCTGTGGTGCTTAGAAATTTCTTCTGCTGGATACTCTAAATCATCTCTCTCAAGTTCAAAGTTCCACAGATCTCTAGGGTAGGGGCAAAATGCTGCCAGTCTCTTTGCTAAAACATATCAAGAGTCACCTTTACTCCATTTCCCAACAAGTTCCTCATCTCCATCAGAAACCACCTCAGCCTGGTCCTATTGTCCATATCACTAGCAGCATTTTTGTCAAAACCATTCAACAAGTCTCTAAGAGGTTCTAAACTTTCCCACATTTTCCTGTCTTCTTCTGAGTCCTCCGAACTGTTCCAACCTCTGCCTGTTACCCAGTTCCAAAGTCATTTCCACGTTTTCAGGTATCTTTTCAGCAACACCCCACTTACTGGTACCAGTTTACTGAATTAGTCCATTTTTACACTGCTGATAAAGACATACCTGAGATTGGGAAGAAAAAGAGGTTTAATTGGACTTACAGAGTTCCACATGGCTGGGGAGGCCTCAGAATCATGGTGGGAAGCAAAAGGTACTTCTTACATGGTGGTGGCAAGAGAAAATGAGAAAGAAGCAAAAGTGAAAACCCCTCATAAATCCATCAGATCTTGTGAGACTTATTAACTATCATGAGAATAGCACAGGAAAGACCAGCCCCTATGATTTAATTACCTCCCCCTGGGTTCCTCCTACAACTTGTGGGAATTCTGGGAGATACAATTCAAATTGAGATTTGGGTGGGGACACAGCCAAACCATATCAAAGACCTAAATAAAAGGCCAAACAATGAAATATTTAGAAGATAATATCTTCATGGCCTCTGGCCATGGCACAAAATGCACTAATGTTAAGAAAAGAATTAATTTGATTACATTAAAATTACAAGTCTGTATTTCTCAAAAAAAAAAGACCATTAAGATAGTAAAAAGGCAAGCAATAGAGTGGGAGAAGGAAACTGCAACATATATAGCCAACCAGAATAAGCACTTCTACAGCATCAAGAAGGAAAAAGATAAGAAAACTCAATAGAAAAATTGCCAAAAAACCTAATCAACATTACAAGGAGGATACCCATATAGTTCACAAACCTATGGAAAGGTGCTAAATCTTATTAGTATTTAGGAAAATATAAAGTAAAACCATGAGATAGTACCCCACACCCATCAGATAGGCAAAAAAGTCCTGCAAAATTTGAAAAGCCCAACAAAAAGTGGAAGAGTCAAATATTTTAAAAGTTACATTGGTAGATCAAAATCCTACCATATTAATAACTGCATAAATATAAATGGACTAAACTATTAAAAGGCAGAGATTATCAGAATGGATTAAAAAAGCAAGACTGACTCAAATGTATACTATCCACAAGAAATGAACTTTAAATATGAAAGATATATTAAAAACAAATGGACTGAAAGAGATATACCATGCAAATGATAAGCATCAGCATGTTGGGATGGACATATAAATGTCAGTTAATTTACCTGACAAAACTAGTATCACAAAGCAAGGCTACAGGGGAATTGTACACATATCAGTGCACAAACTTTAAAATACTAACAATTGGAATCTAGTAATACAGTTGGGCATGGTGGTTCATGCCTGTAACCCCAGCATTTTGGGAGGCCGAGGCAGGCGTCAGGAGTTCAAGACCAGCCTGACCAACATGGAGAAACCCCATCACTACTAAAAATACAAAATTAGCCGGGTGTGGTGGTGCATGCCTGTAATCCCAGCGATTTGGGAGGCCGAGGCAGGAGAATCACTTGAACCTGGGAGGCAGAGGTTGTGGTGAGCCGAGATTGCGTCACTGCCCTCCCGTCTGGGCAACGAGAGCAAAACTCTGTCTAAAAAAAAAAAGAATTTAGTAGTACATTAATGCAGTAATAGTCTATACTCTAGTTGGATTCGTATCAGAAATACAAGAACAGTCACAAAGAAAACAATAATAGCTAACCAGGTTAAGAGATAAGAAATGAGAATGGCAGGATTATCTCTGTTGATGCATACAAGCATTTAAAAAATTTCAATATCTATTTTTGATTTTTTAAAAATCATAAGAATTAGTAGAAATTTTCTTAACATATTTTTAAAGTCACATATTGGCTGGACTGGGCTTTTATCTAGGGGGAGTAGGGGGCAATCCTTTTCCAACTCCTTTAGGTTGCTGGCAGTGCTTAGCTCTTTGTGGATGTAGGACCGCAGTTCCTGTTTCCTTGCTTGCTGTCCAGCAGGGACTGCTCTCAGCTCCTGGAAGCTGTTAATATTTCTCACCACATGGTTTCCTGCACTTCCAAAGTCAGCAATGAAATGTCAAATGTTTCTGACACTTGGAATCTCTCTGACTTCTAGCTCTACTACCAGGTGGAGAAAAATCTGTTTTTATAGGGCTCATATGATTAAATTACACTAACCAAGGTACTCGATCTCTCTATTTAAAGATCAAATGATTAGTAACCTTAATTACATCTGCAAAATACTTTTGCCATATAACTAATATAATCATGGGAGAAACACCAGGGGGCAGAGACCATGGTGATCATCTTAGAATTGTGCCTACAACAGAAGCTTAGAGAAACAAGGACAGGATTATGAAGGTGTGGTGTACACCATGAATAGAGAGAAATAGCCTTAGGCTGTAAAGAAAATTTAACATGTGATTTTCTTCTCTGTAATTTAAAAATAATCTTAAATTGAGAAAAAATGATTTCATAAAAAGGTAAAAGACAAAGGGACATATATTAAATTGCAAAGTTTTTGAATAAACTAGGTTGGTGCAAAAGTAATTGTGGTTTCAGACTGAATTTTAAATCATTATAACTAGGCTCAAACATCTTTATTAATGAAAATGGGAACCATTACAATCAACACGTTTTTGTCGATGAGAAATAAGTTCGTTTATACCTGTAGCATAAAGATCCTTGCTTTAAGATTTGACGAATGCTTGGTTGGCAAGATGTCAGGTGAATATGGCAGATGAGGCCAAATTTCGTAGCCTAATTCGTCCAACTTTTGAAGCATTGTTGTGCAATGCACAGTCAGTCACTGTTGTGGAGAAGAATTGGACCCTTTCTGTTGACCAATGCCCGCTGCAGGCGTTGCAGTTTTCGGTGCATCTCATCGATTTGCTGAGCATACTTCTCAGATGTAATGGTTTCACTGGGATTCAGAAAGCTGTAGTGGATCAGACTGGCAGCAGACCACCAAACAGTGACTATGATCTTTTTTTTGTGCAAGTTTGGCTTTGGGAAGTGCTTTGGAGCTTTTCCTTTGTCC
Organism: Piliocolobus tephrosceles; assembly: GCF_002776525.5. NCBI lineage: Eukaryota > Metazoa > Chordata > Mammalia > Primates > Cercopithecidae > Piliocolobus > Piliocolobus tephrosceles. The sequence continues at coordinate 78,568,050 of NC_045436.1, read as the reverse complement.
AACCACCGAGCTGGTCATTGCCGGTTGTTATATAAAATCCACTTTTTGTCACATGTCACAATCCAATCGAGAAATGGTTCATTGTTGTTGCATAGAATAAGAGAAGATGACACTTCACAATGATGATTTTTTACTTTCACTCAGCTCATGAAGCATCCACTTACCGAGATTTTTCACCTTCCCAATTTGCTTTAAATGCCGAATGACCGCAGCATGATCGACGCTGAGTTCTTTGGCAACTTTTCGTGTATTTGTAAGGATCAGCCTCAGTGATTGCTCTCAGTTGGCCGTTGTCAACTTCCAATGGCTGGCCACTACACTCCTCATCTTCAAGGCCCTGTCTTTTTTTTTTTTTTTTTTTTTTTGAGACAGAGTCTTGCTCTGTTGCCCAGGCTGGAGTGCAGTGGTATGATCTCGGGTCACTACAACCTCCGCCTCCCAGGTTTAAGTGATTCTCCTGACTCAGCCTCCTAAGTAGCTAGGATTATAGGTGCATGCCACCATGACTGGCTAGTTTTTGTATTTTTTGTAGAGTGCTGGGATTACAGGCATGAGCCACCGTGCCCAGTCACCTTTGTAAAACTTCTCAAACCACCACTGCACTGTACGTTCATTAGCAGTTCTGGGCCAAATGCACTCTTGATGTTGCAAGTTGTCTCCTCTCCTTTACGACTCATTTTGAACTCTAATAAGAAAATTGCTTTTTGTCTAACATCATTTCCGTAGTCTAAAATAAACATAAACAGAAAGTAATAAGTTATTAGCCAAAAAAGTGAGAAATACCCATTAAAACGATGTATAACATAAACACATTTATTTAAGGATGTATTCCAATATCAAATAGCAAATTTTAACAATGCAAAAACCACAATTACTTTTGCGGTCACCTAGTATTATTTTAATTTCAGCACAGTGCTGAGCACACAGCTACTGTCCCCAACCACTTCTGTCATTATTTAAATGAAGACTACTTGAACATTCTGTTCTCTAATCATCACAAGATTTTTATGTGGGATAATTTGGAGATGGATTTCTTTAATTTTTTTTCAAGATAAAGAACTATTAAATTGGAAGTGTGTGTGTGTGTGTGTGTTTAACTCATTGTATGGCATGGATCACTAAGGCCTGTTTTAAAGGATTAATGGAAGTTATCCAGGAACACTAAAATTAACCACCGCACAATATTCCAAACTAATAGGAAATGCGTGACTAATTCTATTCTGATATGGGACACCAATGCTACATAAAAATTATTTCAAAATTTTTAAAAGGAGCATTTTTTAAAGTTAATGTTTGTTAAATTACCTTTAAGCAACTTCTAGATAAAAAAAATCCATTTAAAGGTGTTAGAGATTACTAAATAAGTACGAACATATTTTGTGGAGAACTTATGTTGTACAGTGTATTAGTTTGTACTCCAAACATCAGTTGTCAGAAGCATGCCCAAAATAATCTCTGACACAAGGTATCCAAGTTCATACTGCCTAATTTGTATAACTTGATTCTCAGAGAGGGCTTCGGTGTGTTATTTAGAAGCTTACATCTTTGTCTCAACTTTTCATACATGCAAACATGTAATTTGAATAACAGCCTGTGGAAAAAGCAACTTCCTCACATCATTCACCAATCACAAGCCTCCCTTCTTCCTTATATATGCACACACTTAACCTTCAAGTTTTATTTATTTATTTATTTATTTATTTATTTATTTATTTATTTATTTTGAGATAGAGTCTTGCTTTGCTGCCCAGGCTAGAGTGCAGTGGCACAATCTCAGCTCACTGCAACCTCCACCTCCCGGGTTCAAGCGATTCTCATGCCTGGCCTCCTGATTAGCTGGGATTATAGGCGCCCACCACCACCCCCGGCTAGTTTTTGTATTTTAGTAGAGATGGGGTTTCACCATGTTGGTCAGGCTGGTCTCGAACTCTTGACCCTAGGTGATCCGCCTACCTCAGCTCCCAAAGTGCTGGGATTACAGGCATGAGCCATCATACCCGGCCATCCTTTAAGTTTTTTAAAATGTTATTTTTTTTGAGACGGAGTCTTGCTCTGTCGCCAGGGCTGGAGTGCAGTGGCCGGATCTCAGCTCACTGCAAGCTCCGCCTCCCAAGTTCACACCATTCTCCTGCCTCAGCCTCCCGAGTAGCTGGGACTACAGGCGCCCGCCACGTCGCCCGGCTAGTTTTTTGTATTTTTTAGTAGAGACGGGGTTTCACAGTGTTAGCCAGGATGGTCTCGATTAAAATGTTATTTTAACAACATCAACTGGAAAAGCATGGAAATGGGTAAGAATGCACTTTGTATCCATTTGGATTTACTTTATTTTATTTTGATAGCAGGCTTTTCATCATTACTTCTAAATTGTTTATGAGGTAAAAGAAAGTTGGCATGTCATAGTGCCCTGGGTTAGGATCTAGGGGGCCTGGATTCTGGTCCTGACTCTACTCTGCTACTACCTACTGGACAAGTCTCTTAAACTTTTACTGATCCCCCTTTTTCAACCAGTAAGACAGGCTGTATTCAATCATTGTTTCCCAAAGTGTGCTCATTCATGAGTATTAAATGCTAAAGAAAGTTTGGAAATATTGAATTAAGCCAAGTTAAAGATTTTCTTTAATGTAGGATTTCTCAGAAGTTTTAACATGCCAATGTGTATTGTGGATTTTCAAAGTAGAAATGCATTATGCAGGATCTCCTAAATTTGCCTGACAAAAGAACTCTTTTATTGAAAAGCAGTTTTTAGAAGCACTGTGAAGAATTGCTGAACCCAGAGATCGCCGTTCCAGGCCATTGTTCTAATCCTTTAGGGACTACACTCACATCTTGGTATGAGACTTTAGGTCTACTGTCCTGAAAATTTGTCCAGGAAGCCAGAGATACAAGTAAATGGGTCTAAAATATGTTCAGTAATGCAAACTTGTATCCTAAAATATTTCAGAAGGGAAATATAGATATGCCATTACATGATTATCATTTGTTAGTAAGATACAATTTTTTGGATCACAGGAATGAAAAGCTATAGATTTTACATTAATATTTTCTCTGACTTTACTAAAGATATTAAAATAAGAGTATATTTCTATTTTCTTAAAGGATAATTGTTAAAGCTATTACAGTGAGAAAGCAATTTATAAAGAAAGAAATGTCTTTAAAAACAAGTAGAGTTTTAAATTAATTCTTCCTTCTAATTTTTGAAGAGTGATATGTTTACCCATTATTTGCAATTCAAAAAATTATATGTGTACTTGCTAACCTGCCACATTGTGATTTTTGGTATTCATTTGAAGTAAATTCACCAAATTCACCATAATGATATCTGTTTTTTGGGTTTGTTTGTTTGTTTTAACAGGGTCTCACTCTGTTGCTCAGGCTGGAGTGCAGTAATATTGATCATGGCTTACAGCAGCCTCAACCTCCTGGGCTCAAGAGAGCCTCCCACCTCAGCCTCCCAAGTAGCTGGGACTACAGGTACATGCCACCATGCCCAGCTAATTTTTAAGTTTTTTGTAGACAGAGTCTCACTATGTTGCCAAGGCTGATATCAAACTTCTGAGCTCAAGCAATCCTCCCACCTCAGCCTCCCGAAGCACTGGGATTACAGGCATGAGCCACCATGCCCAGCCATAAGCATAAGATATTATATTTCATGGATCAGTAAGATAATAATTTCTTTTCTTCCTTTTTTTTTTTTTTTTTTTTTTTTTGAGACAGTCTTGCTCTGTCACCCAGGCTGGAGTGCAGTGGACCGATCTCAGCTCACTGCAACCTCTGCCTTCCAGGTTCAATCAATTCTCCTGCCTCAGCCTCCTGAGTAGCTGGGACTACAGGCATGTGCTACCACAGCTGACTAATTTTGTGTTTTTAGTAGAGATGGAGTTTCACCGTGTTGGTCAGGCTAGTCTCGAACTCTGGACCTCAGGCGATCCTCCTGCCTTGGCCTCCCCAAATGCTGGGATTACAGGCCTGAGCCACTGTGCCTCTCCATTAAGATATATATTCTAAAAA